>NW_020175186.1:6845006-6878674 GCF_003031525.2 Neophocaena asiaeorientalis asiaeorientalis
AAAAAAAAAAAAAGAATCTTGGGCATGTTACCTTGTAAACATATTTAAGGGTTTTTAAGGAGTATCTTACTCAGGTGTGGAATTGTTAGCTTATACATGTACTCGGTTTCATGTAATACCAACAGATTGCTCTTCAAAATTCTCTTGGATTTTCACCAGATTGTCATAGTATCTGAATTTCTAACATTTTGCAGTTGTATAAGAGTAAGGTAATATTTTGCTTTAATTTTTTTTGTTTTAGTCTGTTTACTAATGACACTGACCATCACTTTTAGTACTAGAAAGCCATTTGGGCTTCATTTTTTTGTAAATTTATAACCTTGAACCATTTTTGGTTGAGTTACCAAATTTTATGATTTCCTTATATATTCTACATATTAATCTTCACCAGTTATATACACAGCAGATATCTTTTCATTGTCCATAACCTATTAACTTTATCTGTAAGCAGATAATGTTCAATTTTGATGTAGTCAAGCGCATCATTGTTTTCCTTTTATGGTTTGTGCTTATTTTGTATAGCTTATTTAGGACATTTTCCTTATCTCCAGTTCAAAAAGATATTCTACTACATTTTTTACTATTAACTTTACAGTCTTACCTATCACATGTCTTTAATAACAGGAGTTTTTATAGAGTCTGAGGGAAAAGGTTATTCTCTATATAATGAAATAATTTTTGTACTGCTATTTACTAAATCATCTATTATCTATCCACTGATTTGTAAATCCATCTCTGTAATATTCCAAGTTCCTATGTAGTCATGTGTGTATCTCTGGCCTCAGTATTCTGACTTATCACTCCATTTGTCTGTTCCTGGATCACTATTGCACTATTTAAATGCAATATTTAAATATGTCATATCTGATAAAGCAAGTGACCACCCATCCTGCCACACTTGCTCTTATTTTAAAAAATTATCTTAGCTATTTGGAGTTATTAATCATTCATATAAATTTTAGAAGTCATTTTTCAGGTTCCCCTGAACATTGAGCAAGGACTTTGGTTAGAATTACATTTGTAGAAATCAAATTTTGACTTATTTACAAAATCTGTGCTGTTTCATTAATGAATGTAGAATTTATTCAAATCATTCTTATGTCCTTTAATAGATTTTTAAATATTCTCTTACTTATTTGTACCTTTTTATTTCTAGAAACTTTATAGATATTTTTATTGCTGCTATGAGTACTGTCTTAAACTTCATTATATGATTCGCTTGATTTTTGCCGGAATACAAATAATCTTTCTAAGATGAGCATACCTCCTTGTTTAAGTATCTTACTGGTTCTAGTATTCTGTCTGTTAAATTGGTTGGGATTGTCTTTCCAAATGATAATACCAGCTGCAAATAACAAAAGTTTTGTATGTTTACTTCCAAGGTTTATGTTTCATTGCTTTTGTTTGCCTTACTGTGTTGCTGGAAACTTCAATATGGTGTTGAATAGCAGCGGTGTGAACAAACATGTCTTTTTTCCAACTTCAGTGGAAATACTTCTGTTTTTTTTTTTAAGTATGATATTTACTGTAGGTTTTTTGTTTAAGATGATTGGTTATGATCGTTTCTTGATAAATGGGTATCAAACGCTAGCTTTAAAAAAAATAGATCTCCTTTTTAATATTAAGCCTTCCTTGCATATCACACTTTCTGTGAATCAGTTTATAGGTTTCTCTATTACTATCGTATAGGACTTGGAGCATATTCTTTCTTACTAATTTAATTTGTAACAAATGTTTTTAATTTTTATATCTATACTCTTGAGTCACATTGCTGGCTGTTTCTGTGAATATCAAATATTTGGTCAGGAAAGAAGCTCTTGATCTGCTTCTCTATGGGAAAATATGACCTGCTTTTCTATGATCTATCAATACTGTGCAGTCCTGGGACACATATAGCAAGCCCAGTTAAAAGTGCCTTCTTCCTTTCCACGTAGAGACTACTGTCGCAAAGTCCTTTAGGTGAATGGGTTCTTTTCTACAGATCATCCTAAGTCTGTCAATCAGATTTTTCTTCTTTCATGAGAAATTAAAAGACTTATTGTTCATGCGAAAAGAAATAGGATGCATTTATAATAGTCGGAGATAATATTTAAGTAGTGCTTATACTGTGCGAAGCGCTCCTTTCAAATATATTTACTTGTTTAATTTTTATACCAACCTTTAAGAGACACTATTATTAGAATCACTTTAGAGCTGAGACATAGAGAACATAGGTGATTTGCATAAGGTTACACAACTAATGAGTGTCAGAGTAGGGTTCAAACATAGGCAGTCTCAGTCAGCATCTGTACTTTTAACCACTGGTGTATTACCTTCTGATTTTTGTCCCTGCTTTTATTAAATACAATACTTTTATCAGTTTATTTTTTAAATCTATTTTTATCATAGAATAAATAATTAATAGAGATAAGATATTTTAGAGCAGTTATAATAACATATGCTTTCAATAGAGTAGACATTCTGAAACATGTATGTGCTGGGGGTTGAGTCCAAATCCAGCATCACAGGCAGGACTGTATTCTGTGTGTTTTGTACACCGTGTATTATAATCTATCGAACAAGGATTGTCCCTGTACGTGATCTCTCTGTGTATAACAAAGCATATCATAACAGTATTGCATAATATATGAGGTTTTTATAGGTGTGAATTTCAGATTCATTCAATGTTTATAAGGTGACATCAACATGTCTTTGTTGGAATACTTATGTGATGGAAGGCAATAATTGTATTCCCAATATAATTTTGAAAATATTAATATTCTAGATGGAACATACTGAGTTCCGATGCTTGATTGTAAGGCAAATGCAACATTGTTCATGACTTCTGTTTAATAATTAACATTTCAGAATCGTTGAAAATGTACTTTCTTCTCTTAAATTTTCAGCACCTTGTTTTTGGAATCAAGTCATTCATCGCCTACCTGATTCCAGATGTACCAAAGAATCTATATGACCGAATACGACGGGAGAAGTACTTAGTCCAAGAAATGATGTATGAGGCTGAACTAGAACATTTGCAACAACAACGGAGAAAAAGTGGTCACCCTGTTCACCATGAATGGCCTTAGTTGATACCTGTTGCCCAGCAGGGGCAATACCATTAGTGGGCATGATGGCAACTTCAAATTCTAGGTGGGATCTAGGAGGAAGGCATACCTGGCAAAACATATGTGTAATATGTTACTTGGAAATGCATCACAGCCATCTCTGGGATTTGAGATATCCAGGCTTCTAGGGAAGAAAACAAATGACCCATGACCTTAAAAAAAATGGTTAAATTGACATTGCAGGAAGCCAGGATCTAATTCTCAGAACCAGCCTCAGGGAGTTGTGTGTTTGGAAACCTCCACCTTCCATCAGCCGCAGTGTAATAGGAAGGGTGATGATTAGGTTTCTAGAGACAGATTTCCATGTAAATGTACACAAGCCAGGCATGACTTAAAGTATCATGTGGTCCTCACCCACATACTAATCTTTGGATGTCTTTGGAACCTTAGGCTGAGTTGAGATACTTACAAGAAATGGCAAATCAGTTATTACCTTTGCTGCCTGAACTCCATGTCCCTTCAGCTTACTGTTTCATAGAAATTTCCCTTATTTCTTGCTGAGATTTTGGATCTGTGCCACAGGGAATTTATGCTGCTTTACACTGACTATGCAGTTGAAGAGTTGCACATCTTTAGTAGTCAAACCAAAAATCTAAGACTCCAAAAAGAATACCATTCATTGAAATAATATTCTATTGCATTGGCTACATTCTAATCTGTTTTATCACTGGCAGATTCAGTTTTACTGCATTTTTTTTTTTTTTTGCTAAATGCCAATAGAGCCACAGAGTTCTAAAATATGGATGCGTGTTCTCATATCATTTGGAACATGATGAATCCATATTTTACTGTGGAAAGCTGTTTTATAGTATATTTAATTTCCACCTCCCTGATTTATTACAACACTCTCACAGAATAACTTGAAATGCTGTAAATATCTTGGTTTTCCTTGTACCTTTGCACCTGAACAATATGGAATGCAAGTTACAATTCATGCAGCTCTGAGACCAGTTACACAGTACGCCATTGTGGCTTATTTATTCAGGAAAACAGAAGCCAGATGCTTTGCAACACTTAAGCTTTTCCAACAATGTGCACTCTTGCTCCTGAGCTGATGAAAACAATGCATGAATATAAATTTATATTATTTGTAAAAAACATACTTTTTTTGAGTTTTACTTTCTTTTCATCACTGAAGGGAGTTTTCTGTTATTATTTCTTTGGTAGATTGGTTTGGTTTATTTTTGAAAACTCACCAGAAACAAAGTCAAATTAATTGTGCAAGACATCGTTTTTGCTTTGTTGTGGAGTTGCTGTTTCTCTGAACTCTGTATCTGTGAGTGTGAATGTTCACAGGCTGATGTTGTAGGAATGATGACGCATTCAACTAAAGAAAGTCTGGTGGAGGCATAAACTATGGGAGCAGGATGGGAATGAAGAGAAGAGTTGAATTAAGAAAATATATGGTAGAAATCAAGACACTTTTTCTTGCAAAACAAAGCTAATCTCAGTTTTCTTCCCCTGGGAATGGGATGAGGAATACATAATCATACAAATATGTGATTATTTTTTGTGCAATTTTAAAAAGTACAGTTATTTCCAAATTTTATAAAGATCAGATTAAACCCAATGGGAATAAAGCTACTTTGTAATATATATGCAAGGGTTTCTCTAGCAAGAAAAGTATAAAGTTTCTCTTAACTAGAAAACTATTTTTATAATTTTAACACTGAAATTTTTTTTGACCTTTCCTTCTTTCACTCCAGGGAAAAGCTGATAGATTATAGTTGTTGGTTGGTTGATTGGTTTTTGTCAGAACTATTCGCTTCCCTGCTTGCCCTCTGACTGAACAAGGGGAAGAACCTCAGACTCTAGATTTCCCTCCCACTCCCTTGCCACAAGGGATTCTTCCATTCAGATTCCAGAGAGGTTTTGTTTCTGCCATCTGCTTATTCATAGCAACTAATTCTACTAACTCTGCGAAGGAGCTTTGAGCGCCTCCATTTTTGTAGCATCTGCCTTTCCTTTTTTGTTGTTGTTAGTTAAATGTATACACATGCCTGAGGATAAATACTCTCTATGCCTGTTGAAGACATGAATGAACCTGACATTTATGTCCCTTTCTACATTAGGGACACAGACAAAGACATTTGTCTTATAGCAAAGAATAATGATAGCTCTGTCCTTGAGAATTCTTCTCTTTCTGAGTTATTTTTATATAACCATATCGATTACTAGAGAGAAAAACATGAAAAGAGAAAGGTGTTTTTAATAAAAAATTACAATACATTGATTTAGAAAATGCTTTCTCTGATATATTTTGAAACCGATGGAAAAATAGAGAAACAATGAAAAAATTATCTGAAATTTTCCTTTTGTGAAACAATGCAGTAGAATCTAGCTATGCCTTCCTCATTGTTGACATCAAAATTTTGACAGCCCCTCATGGGTATATCAGTTTTAGAAGACTCTGCTTTAATTGAGAGAAATGTTTTATATCATGGTTTTCAAATGAATACAAATTATTTCTCAAAGATTTATACGACACACACTATTCTCAGGAAATCTGTATTACATGAATGCTGCTTATATATTTTCTTATTCTAAATTGTTGTCTTTTCAAACAAATAAATAATATATATATGTGCATGCAGTCAGCCTTGACAAGTTGCACAAAGCTGAAGCATTTTCATAGTACAGTATGTGGGAAATCGCTCTAGGTCATAGCTGAACTAGTTTGCAGTTGTCTGAGTCTGTGCACGCACTTTGAGATAAAATGCTCCTGAGTGACTGCATGATGAGATACAACTTCTGAATGCTGCACATTCTTCCAGAATGACTCTTATCTGTTGTATAATGCAATGAAAAGGAATCTTTTTCACTCAATAAATTTTCATGTGATATGGTATTTTTTCCTGTAATCTGCATGTTAAATTTAATCCTGCTTGTTTTTTAAGTATTAAGTTGGGATTTGTTGAGCATGTATGGAGAGAGGGGATCGCTCACTCTTTAGCTCTCCAAGGCAGTAGTTTCCTATTCTCGTGGGCCCTTCCCCACTCTTGAAAGGGTTTGACTCTGTGTCTTCCGATAAGCTCATTGTCATCGTCAAGGCATTTGCACATAAAGTGCAGGTGGAGTATCACATTGATCCTAATAATGCTTTGTGTTCGCAAAGTTGGGGGAGGAAGCTTGATCAGTTCTTCTGTCACACAGCATTTTCTTTTTTCACACTTGTGCTGGCTCTATCAATCACCATCAAAATCTCCCTGGAACAGGAATTTTAGCAGATATAATTCATGCCAAGGAAAGAGGACATATTGGGCCAACTATCGATATGAGGCTACCAAATTGCCCATTTTTTTATCAACTTGATGGTCAAAGTTGAAAATCCAGGTTGTGTAGAGTTGCTTAACTGATAAGGCTGAATTGATTAGTCTGTCAACTGGGGACAGGGAGATGTAGACCCAGGGTGTGTTTGTGTGTATGCGTGTGTGTGTGTATGTGTGTGTGTGCGTATGCATCCATACACATGACTAGGAATTCTTTTTATTATGTAAGAACCGGTGAGTGCTTATTCTCTGTGAGATACGCCCAACTCAGTCCTGTTAGAGTCATCAGATATTTTCACTCCATTTTCCCCCAAGTCACAGTATTATACCAAACTCTGGGAATAGTTGTACATTTTATCCAGGGAATCAGTTAACATCTTATGTCCTTCCTGTTATCCTCAGTAGGTGAAAAGAAAACATTTTAGGAATGGCCTAGAAAACTCAACTTCTAATGGAAAGGTGAGCATTCCCCTACAGACATTTCTGTTCAAAATGAAATGTGCCAACAAAACATAGTCCAAAGGGAAAATTGATTGGGCTTTAGCTTGAATCATTGATCAGCTTAGGTTCTTGCTAGCTAGGATTTACATACTTGTGGTGTTGTTAAGTTACCTTCAAGAGTACTTGCTATCTGGGTTCATCTCAGAAACCACACCCACGACCACATTTGATGGTTTTCTTTCTGGAGAATGCAAATATTAGAGCCACTGCATCCTAGCCACATTTCACATTAAGGCATCTTTTTCAAGAAAGTAAAATAAAGCAGACAGATTGGGAGAGGAGACTCATTGTTTGAGACCAGATTCAATTTCCTGGACCATCAAAATCTACCATCAGGGAGAAGAAGCCTATACATCCTACCTTACAACTTTATGACTACCAATGTGTGCTCCAGCACATTTTCCCTAGAAAAAAACTACTGTTCCATGTACAACTATCCCAAAGTGGGAGCCTTGTACACTAGACAGTCAGCTAGGTCGATTCTGCTTTCCCTCTTTTCCTAAGAAGGAAGGGGATGAGATTTTCAGGCATATGCTGGCATTGACTTCTTCAGAATATTTATTTCTATCTCAGTTCTTACTCTTTCTGTGGGAAAAGCAGTATCTTTGCTCTGTTTTTCAGAAAGCAAACATTTCCTATATTTATTAGTTGAAAAATAAAACGGAATGAGATCCATTTAGATATTCCCCACAAGAATAATTGTCATGTGGATGGCTAGCCCCGCTGTGGTATTTAAGCTGCCTCAAAACCTTTATAATTATTTTGTCAATGCCACTCAATGCCACCAGGTAAACACTTTAGACCAAATTTAGTATCTTTTCTAACAAGCAGTGTGAGCAGATTTTCCCACTGATTTTGACCCGCTGTAAATTTTTGATGCTGTTCTCTAAGTGAGAAGAGGGGGATTGAGTGGCCAGAAAATTCTGATGGCAAAGGTAATTGTGGAAGCAATGTTTTGGGGTTGGTGTGTTGGGGTACACAGAGACTTTCCTACCAAAGTAAAAATGTCTATTTTGTGGATTCTTATTCGGTATCTGCAGTCAGCACACCCTGCCTTCTTTCTGACTGAGAAACAATTGCAATTTAGTTAATCTTCTAACGTGAAGAAGAAATGAAAGGTTTTTGTCTTGTTTTCCTTTTTCTTTTTCTTGTCTATTTTAAGACTTATGAAGCTAAATCTAGTAAGCTTAGATTTCAGTGACAACTCTAGCCAAAGAATAAACATCTCAATTTTCAGTGTTGAAGATGAAAATGCACTTAAAATAAGTGCGAAATTTTATCTTCCTAGGACAGGTGGTTATTGGCCTCTATATTGTAATTTTCAAGTAGGAAAGAACTATTAGAGTCCTTGAAGACTAGAGTAATTGAAGAGGGAATTTGGGGAAGGCCAGAAGAGACAGACTGGATTTCTCCAAGTGTTTTCATTCTCAATATGAGAAATTATGTTGCAACCATATATTTAGCCAGATGATTATATAAACATTGAGTTTTTTCCTTTTACTCTCAATATTTCCTCTGAAAATCTTAAAAATATGAATCTTAACAATGCCGATTGTTAATCATTAAAAACATTCTTTCCAAACTCTCATAAGAAATTTTAAAGCCAATTTAAGGAAGCTCTTTGCTCTGTTGAAATCAACTGAATCAATTTTTTAGATGGTGTCTTCGTCAACATTATTGAAAGAACTGAACAATAAAGATTCATAAACCTTTATAATGTAGATTCTGAATCAGTCAATAACATGGTCTAATTGCTCAGTTCTCTACAAATTCTGCCTGACTGTATTATACTGTTACAAATAAGCAATTTCGGGATTGATCATTAATTTTCTTACATGGCAGTTACATTAGGGGGCATGAAATCAATACACTACATGAAATTATTCTTGGTTTTTCAAATGTGTCAAAGCAGACTCTATAGTTAAGAACTGTGTGTTATGAACACCTGTGTACACACTTGCTATAACATTTTTAAAAAACAGATGAATTGTTGTTTCTGGAAATTCCTGAGGACAAATAGGTCAAGTCCATAAATGATATCACCATTGTATATTGCTTTTCTTGATATATAGTAACCTATTGTATTGTCATAAAATCTTCTTAATGTTTACTTGTGTGTGTGTGTGTGTGTGTGTGTGTGTGTGTGTGTGTGAAGCCCTGGGTAGCCCAAATGTTATAGACATTATCAAAAACACTGAAAAAAATGTCATGTTATATAACAATATGTCAACCTTATTTTGACATATGTTTACTTGGTCACTTGGTAGACCTGCCTTACTATATTGTTTAAATAAAAGATTTTAGGGAAAATAACTATTTTGCACCCCACTCCTAACCCTGTAGAGAATATTCACATTAATCACTTGAATGCACTTCAATCTGCACTTATTTTTAAAAGAAATAATTAAAATAATTATATATCTATACTTATTCTATAGGCATTTTTCTAAAATTAACTAGTTATATAAATATAGTATTAAATTTAGTGGTATTCCAGGGCTCTATGAGAAAGCTGCATACAATTTTGGAAATACAAAAATATCATCTTAAATTTCCTGTTGATGTTCAGAAATATCATTATCAACTAATATTTTCCATTATAGAGCAGGATTATTTTTCTAATTTGTCATGAGAGTATAGTGAGAGAGCCACTGATATACTGACATCCCAAGTGAGGGCCATTTTGTGATTAAGTAGCCAAACATTTACAACCTTACATCTGTCTTGTGAAGATAGCTTGATATTTCAAATACCAAAAGTGCAGTAAAAGAAAGTTGGGCTTATGAGTGTTTGTTATTCACATAGGTGTTTACAAATCTAGATTGGTTTGGTCAGGAGATTGGAATGGAGGAGGAAATAATGGCATTAACTCTTTCCCAGAATTACAGTTAAAATAACCCATTAGGTGATTTACAATCAATTACTAGTTACGCTTGCTTAATTTAAATTTTTGTATCATTTTAATATACATCATTGGTAATATCAGTTAAATTTTATTTGTTTGAAAATCGATTATATCAATACTTCAAGGTTATTAATGCTGAATAAAAGAGGTTAACTCTACAGAAAACCTATTTACCTTACAATATTGAGATTGAGCCATGAGATTTCTAAATATACAAATGTACAGAAGGAGAGCTAAACTGTCTAGTATTTTAAAAGAATTTATTTCTAAAAGAACAATTAAAGGGAGACTCCTCTGTGTTTTCTATTTTCTGATCTGATCTTTGCAATAGTGTTTAATTAAGATTGTAATACCATAAAAATATTTCAATAATACTCTCTTTGAAATACTGTTCACAAAGCCCCCTGGTCTGTGGTTTATTTGTTTTTATCTTTAGAAAGAAATGGTATAACCATATAAAATCACAAAACAATGAAATTTATATTAAAGAAAATTTATTTGAATTACACAAAGGGAAAAGTCCTCCCCCTTCCATTGTTGTTCAGAGAATCACAGTTGCCATTACCTGTGCATTGAGTGGCAAACTTGGGTTGAGATGCTGTTTACTTATCAAGGTTTACATTTATAAATGTAGTACTTAAATCATAGATATGAATATTGCACTTTTCAGTAATAAAACCTGTCTATCTTTATAACAGTAGTTATTTTTTTCTTTTTCGAGAATTTAAGATCTTCAGAAAAGTTACTCTCTGGAAAATCATATTTTATTTAAACTCAGCATTAAAAGAGCTACTGTTTGAAAATATGTGACATGATTTTTAATTTATATAATACATTATGTTTATCTTGTTATCTCTAATTTCAAATTAATTCAGTAATGCATATACTAAACCAGTATCTTGAAAATCTTAAAGGGAAACAGCGAACCAATTTAACTTAAAATGAATACTGGAATGGATACCATTTTCTTCATATACTGCAGACTAACAAGAGTTGAGTGTTCCATGCGGGTCAGTCACCGTGCTAACTACTTTAGAGGATTACCTCTGTAAATCCTCACAGCAATCCCATTAAGTAGGGACAATTTTTGCTCCTTTTAATTTGTGAATAAAGTAAAGTTCAAAAAGCCTTGCCCAAGATTACCAAGATAATTTTTGTTAGAGCTTACATTTGAACCTGAAGCCGTTTGACTCCAATCCTTCACCTCAGTCAATAAGCTGTACTCCTTGCTCCAAATGGTGACAAAGAGAATGTCAGTCATCAAAACGAATTCATTCCGAATGAGTGAAAGAGGCATTGAGGTCATTCGGTTCCATTTTTACCCATATCTGTGAGTATGTTTAAAAGATAGAGACTGGCATCAAGTTTGGCACATTTTAGGCCACCCTAGGAACTCATCATTCATTGCCCCTCTTATTGAAAATATCCCTGTTCACTCTGTGATAAAACCAACCACAAATTTAACCCATTTTTATGGCTTTGAACTTAGCCCTGGACAGACTTTGTACTGCACTTGCGGCCTTGACACAACTCTGAGCTGACATCCCTAGGGAGGAGTGAGGGAGGAGAGGTGTGCTATGACTGACTGGGCAAATCTGTTGACTCTGCCCTTGTAGTTCCCGTCTGCTTCACTACACAGCAAGTGTAGTTTCTACGTACTCTGGAAGATGGTTCCCCTGTGGATCCCCATCTGCTCTCTAGCTAAAATGGTAGATTTTGCATCTGTTCAATCAGGAAGAATCAAGCAGGATACCTATACTGACCTCTAAAAGCTCTGAAATGTGACCTCAGAATGCCATAGGTTCCATCACATGATATTTTTATAATAATACAGTACTCTTTTCCATGTGCAAGTCATTTTATGCTTTGATAACGCTCCGGGTGAAAAAATTAGTGACTGAAAAAGAAAAAGTATCCAAAAAACTTTCTGGGAAAGTACTGAGCTAGTGAAATATCTGTAGGATAATTTGTGAGTAAAATGAAAAACTATACGGTACATTTTGGTTTTGTGGAATTCCAAGTGAAAGTTGTATTCCAAATTTCATATATATATGGCTACTATATATATATATATAAATTTCATATATATTGCTACTATATATATAGTGCATATATACATATAGTGTGTGTATATATATATATATATAGCTACTGTTAATCTAATTCTTATCCTCAGGGTTTTGTTTTTTTTTTCCTTCTCTATCATATTGACCAAGACAGTGAGGTTTGGCCCAGATTTCAACACTCATCTAATGTATTTCTGAAGTTCTAATTGATAAAAATGTCCTAAATCATTTGGAAAGTAATTACACTTCTCAATTTGCAAATACTTAGATCAATACCTTCATTAACTTGCTGGACCTCAAAAACGTTTTTAGAAATTCTTTTCCTTCTCATTTTCAGGTATTTTCCTCAGTGTACTCCCTTTTCACTTCTTTCCTCCTTTTTCAGAGTGTATTTTTCTTGTTTCTCTTGTAAACCACAGCCCAATTTTCTCTTCCTCTCCTATTATTTCCTCTCCTCTTTGAGACTGGAGAAGAGAAGGCAAGCAATGGACTGTGGCTTATAAACTCCAGCTATTTTTAAAATTCTTCTATTGATTATTTTTCCCCTCTTTTTACCTTCTCTCCCTATTAATAAACACCAGTTTCATAAAAATTTTTCCCCTATCTCATGCTTCTCTTAAAGTTTTCTCCTTCTGGGTAACATTTAAACCACCCAGCCTTTGGGACTCCTTATCCCTGCCTATTTGGACCGTTTCTTCTTACTTTGCTGACACATATTCTTTCTAGGCCTCTTGATCTTACCTGGCCACCAAAATAAATATCTGTCACCTGCCCTAATATACCTGACACTGAGATATTGGTTTGTTTCCTACTATCTTTCCTCTGATCTAGCCCATATGGCACTGGTTCTTTTTTACCCTTTAAGGATTTTATTTCTTTGCTTCTTTCAAAAAGCTTTCACTGCCTCTCCATTTATTAATTCAGATCTTGATCTGTGGTCCCCTCTCACTCCAGAACTTTAGCAATTATTTTCTAGAGTTCAACTACTAAGATCTTTACTTCTGTCACCTTAGCCTGATGGAATGCTTGAGATTTCAGGTGTGAGCTGAACAAACAGAGTAGAAATCCTGTGGACAAAGCCTTTGGCACCAAAGAAGACCCTAGGGCTACTGAAATCCCCTGTGGGCTGGTAAGCTATCTGCAAGGTTCTTTTACACAATATTGTCCTAACAGCTTCCTATAGGATGTGCCTTTCCTCTTTACCCAGCCCTAGAGAAAGACTCTAGACTTCTTACTGAGCACAGACTGAATTTTTCATTGTAAGGTGATAGAAGGGAAGAAGAAATACTACACTGAAAACACAAAGGGAGCAGAGTATTTAGTTATAATTACTCCTACTTACCAAACATACCAGCCTCCCCTTTGCTGAGCAAAATTAATTTCAAGACTTTGTCAGGACAGCTGTAATCGAAAGAATGACTGGAAGAGGACTTAAAGGTGTGTGGGTGGGTTGGGGGGAGGGATCAAAAGCAGTTAAGTGCTCTGGGCTTCCCTGGTGGTGCAGTGATTGAGAGTCCGCCTGCCGATGCAGGAGACACGGGTTCATACCCCGGTCCGGGAAGATCCCACGTGCCGCGGAGTGGTTGGGCCCGTGAGCCATGGCCGCTGAGCCTGCGCGTCCGGAGCCTGTGCTCCGCAACGGGAGAGTCCACAACAGTGAGAGGCCCGCGTACCGCAAAAAAACAAAACAAAACAAAAAAAGCAGTTAAGTGTTCTAACTGCACCTGCAGGATGCAGGGATGTGACATGAGTTCACTTATATGTGAAGGGGGGTGCTGGGGTGGATGCCATTCCCTTGTCTTATCAGCAGTGGCAGAGAAGCATTTAATATGTATCTCCCCTCCTGCAAACTCCAACATATTTGATGGTTTAAAAAAACTACAGAAAAACCCAACAAACAAAATCCCTGAAGTTTTATTATAACACAAAGCAAGGAGACTGATTCTTGCACTATGATGAAGTCAAGCCCTAGTTTATTCAAAAAGGAAGTTGCCGGGCATTTAACGCTTGGCTGTTTTTTCTCACCTGAAAGTGGGGTCTTCCAAAGAATAACCTGTAGAATATTCTTGGGAACAGTCATGTTATTTGTGGTCTTGAATAAGTGTAAATACATATTAGACATCCCTGTCTTCTAGCAGGGGCAAGTACGGAAGTCTACTAACCAATGGGCAAGAAGTATGTGGGCTGTGTGTGTGTCATGTGTGTGTTGCCTTAGAAATGGGTAATCTTCTCTAAAGCCATGTTGTCATAGTTTTTGTCCTTGGGATCATAGCCTGGAACATGGACCAGGCTTTCTCGCCTGAGGCCGTTTCGTAAGACAGATTCAGCCCCTTGTTTCCAGGTACTGCCATTCTCAAGGTTTTCCTGAGGAAAATGGAAAGACACGTATCAGTGGGATAGTCTTAATGTATTCCAAATCAAACTGAGGGAATCTTGCTTAGGCTCTCCCTTTGGAAAAAAATGATAGATAAATATGAAAATAACTAAATGATAGATAAACATGAAATAAATAAATGATAGATAAATATGAAATGATAGATATGAAAATAAGTACAAATAACTGACCCAAGGCACTTCCTAACTGATAATTTTGATGCCTCAATCCATGTAGGTATTACTTCTAATGATCATAAAAACAGAAAGAACAATTTACTGAACATTCACAATACATCAAAGAGGTGTGAAGAGGTTTATATATCTAGTGCAACAGTCCTGTGAGGTAGTAGTATTACCTCCTGAGGAGAGACAAACCTGTGTCTCAGAAGGGGGGCCCCCCCTCCTTCCTGTGAACAGCAAGGCCTCTGGTTACAACAGGGGTCCCTGTATGCAAACTTCCCAGGAGGCTGCTCAGTGTTAGCCTTTGGCAAAGGAGCCCAGTAATGACATACTAAGTGCCCCCTCCCACTCTCGACTCAGCCTTGAGAACAGAAGCTGCCTGCCTTAACAGGATTTCTCATTTATTCCAGGAAACTCAGACCTGGGAAGGTAAGTCTATAAAGCAGTAAATAACATGATTCTTTCCTTCTAGAACTTCCTCAAAATCCATTTATCCAAACAATACACTGCTTTGCTGGCTGTCTTCTCAGCAAATAGATTGCCTTCCCATTCTGAGCCCTTGTCAAGGTGATGCTCTCCTCATGGCAAAACTATGAAACTCAGCTTTACTTCACATACATGTTATTATGGTGTTTTGAGGAAGGAAAACAAATGACATCTTAGGAGTTGTGATAAGGGCAAAGAGTCTCTCTCCTAAAGTACTGAAAGAGTAAAATATCTGGGTCTGAAAGAACAATAATAAGCCCTCACTAAAAAAGAAAAAAAAATGCCTGCCTGTAATCAGGCTGAGAGGACAGACACAGATAAGACCCGTTGCAACTCCAACAGGAAACAGTGCTTCTTCCAAGGTCTTGGAATTACCGGTTGCCATAGTAACTCATTGAGTGATTGCTGCTCTTTGAGCAGTGCTGCCCCAGGTGGCTTTATCTTCATTCCCACTTCTCTTACTTAGACCCTTCTCAGAATCTTTCAGTGGGAGCCCGAACCTTTACCCTCTTGTTGAGGGTGGCACTCCCTGGTTCCCCTGGGGTAGCCCTGTCCCCTTGCTGTATGTATCAAGTCAATAAGTCCAATTTGGTCTGACCACAGGCTGTTCCTGGTGGTCTTGGGCTGATATGACCTTAATCGTACTCAGACAGTGTCTCTAGACCTTAATAGCACTGGAACAATGTCCCTAGCCCTGCGTGGCCTAAACGCAATTCTCAGCGGGACAAGGGGAGAGCTGGGAGGTTATGTATATCCTGTCACTTCTCTACCTAAGAAGTTCCACCAATAAATCTTACTTTATATTTACACCTCATGGCACACTGGAGATGTTCATGTGTAGATCACGGTGCATGGTTTCCCCCCAGTTCACAGATAAAAGCTGAAGTTCCAAGAGGTTAAATAACTCACCCAAGGAAAGTTAGACATGGAACCAGGATTAAACCCAGGGCTGACTCTAAAGCCCACGCTTTTCACCATTATACTAGATGTGCCCCCTCTTTTCTTCCTTTTCTATTATTAATTTTTAAAAATTTTCCTAGAATTTGCCCTCACAGGGATTAAAGGGAATTTGGGGACTTGATCAGTTGCAACGACAATTCAGCCCAAAGGCACATTTACCTATCAACATAATTTACGTGCTTAAAAACTAGTTAGCTGAGGTAACTGAAGTGGAAACCCAGATTCTTTCAGGTTCTCATATCCACTGCCTTCCCTCCTTGCACCCAGCCTTGTAGATGGTTTAAATGGGCAGAAAGGGAATCCTTTTGAGCCAATTCACATTATTCAGAAGCTCAAACATCAGCTCACCTGCTCTGTTCCACTGTCGTGCTGAACACCACACCAGCACAGTGTTTTGTATTTCTTGGACCAAAAGCAAAATAAATTGCAAACCGGTCTAATTAGCAGCGGTTGAATATCCTTGCCCTTTTGGTGACCTATTAACAAAAGGAAAAATGGGTAAGTTGTTGCACGCTTCCAGGAGTTTCTTTGATGATTTAAGCATTGTCCACTTGAGAAGCAGGTCACTTCTTAGGAGAAGGGTGAAAAGAGGCCTGATTGGTTAAAATACAGAAATTGGTAACTGCTCAAAAAAGTGAGAGTTTGCCTTTAAACATCCACAAACTGTCAGGTCAGGCAAACTCACGGCCTTAAACAAATAGAAACAACATATTTATTTTTAAATATTTATTGTGGAAAACCCTCCTAGTACCCTTTGTAGGCCAGCAGAGGAGACTACAGGAATTATATAATTTCTTCCTTTAGGAAAGCTCTCAGTTTTCCACCAAATCAGATCTATTAGAGGTCATCAGAATCAGTATTAGTGAAATCAGGAAGATTATTTTTACTGTTTTTTCTTCCTTTCATGCCAGCATCCTGAACAAGGAATACCTTCATGTTCCCTCCAGCTACTCTGGACTTCCCTGACATCTCCTTCCTTATCATTAAAACATACCTGTTCAATGTCCTATTCCTTCAACCCTGTTGTGGAACCAGAGTCTCCGGCCAGCAGAGCCTAAAATATTTACTGTCTAGCCTTTAACATAAAAAGTTTACTAACCTCTGTGTTGGATCTTTGATCTTGTCAGAGAAATGTTATAGATTACATTCTAAATTGTCAGGAATCATATATATGTGTACGGTAAACATATGGCCAGAGGGTCTTTGTTGCAATTACTCAACTCTACCTTTGTAGAGTGAAATCAGCCAGAGACAATAGTATATGAATGGGCATGACTGTGTTTCTATAAAACTTTATTTATAAAAAGAAGTAATGGACCAAATGTGTTCTTAGTTTACTGACGCCCGACCTAAGAGATAAACTTAATGAATTGATAACTAAAGGTTTTATATCTGAGACCTGTAGCTACATGATACATGAAGAAACAAATTGGGAAGGTTCAAACGAGTACAAACTGCTGTGCAGTGGAAACCAGACTAGAATAAACCCACACAGTGCCCTCAGAGTGGGAGGTTCTGGCCACCTAATAAACTGATGAAGATATTTGTTCTTGACTTAGGAAATGGTATTTTCATTTCACAAGGTTAACGAGATAAAGGAAAACAACTCTTAACTGCCCAGTAGAATTTTACCAGTAATAACAAAAACTTTAAAGTATATCTTGGGCCAAGATCACCTTTTAATAGCTGATGCAGAGAATCATTAATGATATAAACCATCTGGAGGTACTAATCAAAATAGACATAATTCTATTTTATGAGTAACATAAATAGCATATATTCGAAGTGCTAGATCATCTAGAAGAAGCAGAATTGAAATGATCACCTATTAAGACCAAGCAAGACAAATAGCAAGAACAAGACAATATACGACACACGATGAGCAGGCCCACAAAAGGCCCCTGGCTTCCCCACTGACCCTGTCCTGCAAACAGTTAACATTTTAAGACCTTTTAAAAGATTCACTGGGCGTTATAGAAGGTTTATGAAAGCCCCTTTGTGACCAGACCTGAAGGTGTTCAGATAGCACTAGGGCCTCATTTGGAAGATAGGTACCAGGAGGCAAGGATCAAAACTATTTTCAAAACTACCCTCTGATAAAGTGCTTCCTTTTGGTATTAAGGACACTTCCCTAAGATTTTGGATATTTGTAGAAAAATAAAACACAAGGGTTGGTACAAGGACAGTTGTTTGTGCTCAAGATGGCAAAGAAGTTTCCATCTAAATACAACATAATGGCTGCTGCATCAACACAAGAACATGTCAATTCCAACAAGCAGCTGGAAAATACCTAGAATTTATGATGCCCACAATACCTGCTTTGGAACCAGGCAGCTAAAACTCTAGCTGTCTTCTAAAGGTGACTGACCACTCAACTGATAAGTCTAGATGTATCCTACTAGGATCAAGGAAGCTTCCATGGTTGTTAGGGCACTGAGGAAAAAATCTAAGCACCATAAATAGACCACCTTTCATTTGAGCCCATTTTCCATAAAGAAAAATATTGGGGGAGTTCATGAACGGCTGGGGTTACAAAATTTATGTTCTATTCCTTATCATAGCCAAGATTGGCTTACATTTAAATGAAGAGCTGGTGATCTCTTGCCCAGAGCAATAAGGCATTGGAGCTTGCACATAGTGTTTCTAAGTCACCAGGAATATTGCCATTCAGATTTTGTGTTGAGTAGGAATCTTGACTTCCCGTATAGCCTGTGGACTATATAATGGTAGTGGAAAACTAGAGTATCTTAATATTTGATTCAGCCAAAGAGGCAGAGTAGATTACAGTGGGCCTATTCCATGCCATCCTCCCCCACCAATCCTTCATGAGCTTTGGCATAAAAAGGACACTGAACCATCAGACGGACTATGGCTCAAGGTACAGGGGGGAAGTCAACACTGGTACCAGAAATGGCGTAGAGTGAAGCTACTCACTGCAGAACTCTGGGCCTAGAGGACTGGCCTCCGAAGGACACCATATGCAAAAGCAACAGTAAGACTCTCCTCTGCTTATCTAGTAGGTTAGTAAAGGCTAACCCATGAGATAGTAAGGCAGTTATGAGGAAAAAACTGAGATGAAGGGGAAAAGAACCACTCTTAATATTTAATCTTCTTACTGATATATTGCAAAGGTTTCTTCCTACTCAGGCCCCTGAGGGCCATGTGTTTAAAGATCTTTTTTTAATAATATATGGGGAATATTTAAGAATACACTATACATATTAGTAATCACGTGTACAATAATCAGGGGGATGCTTTTACATGTCAGTTTGGAGAAAGTAGATAATATCTCTTGGGGAAAACAGACTTTTTGTGGTGGACCCAAATTCAGACCCATAAGACAGCTGCCTAGTCCAGAAGTGGGTGAGACCAGCCCACGTCTTTCTTGGTCCACAGAAGAGGAAGGCATGTAACCGACCTGTCGCGAAGCTGATGATTACTCCAGCAGCCATGCATCCCAGGCAGCCTACTGCACTGTAGTATAGGTAGGAGAGCGCATACCAGGTCTCAGCGATGGCAGGTCTGCAGAGAACAATGGCACATCATCAGTTCCGCGTGTGTGAAGTCAGGATTCACAGTGACTTACAGGACAGCCGAGGGTTCATTTTGGGGACTGGCATCTCTCAAAACCCCCAAAGCTTAACTTTTTGTCACTTGATTATTTTTTTTAAAAAACCGACTGTAGACTAGTTGTACTTTATATTCCACTCAACCCAATCCATCTGTGAATTACAAGTCTTGAATTTCAAGTCTTGCTACTGAACCACAATTGCAATGAGGACCGTGCCTTCCATTTCTTCTGCATTATTTATTCTTCAGACATTTACAAGGCCCAGATTTAGTGCCAGAAATTGTGACAGACACTGGAGATTAAAGATGAGTAAGCCATGAAGTCTACATGTAGGAGCTGACAATCATAAAATAGGCTAGAACGCCGTGGTGGAAGAGAAACAAAGGATTTGGAGAATATTCAGAAAGAGTGTCAAACCCAGGCTGATATGTGAGATGATGCCTCAACTTATTTTTTTAAAATGGTTCGTTTTAATCAATCAAAGAAGGCAGTTAGGGCTAGGATTTAGCATTCCAAGAAAAGAGGATAGAATAAGCACGGGCAGTAAGGAAGAAACAACATAGTGGACCTGAGAACTCAGACCTCCAATTAACCCTCTTGCCAATTTCACTCTTGGGCATCAGGATGCAGAGGGATGGATATTTACAGAAAGCTGGAGCCCCCAGACACTCTTCAATGATGGGTACCACCCAGAGCGATTCTCATAGGGGAGCAAGATGGTCTCCTCAGACTTAGCACAGGAGAATGCACTTTTCTCTAACCTGGTGACCCTCTCTCTGGGACCTGATGCTATCCTGAAGGTCAGCATACCTGCTGGACAGCAGTGGAGGCACTGATTCTGTCACATTTGATGGGACACACTGGTCAGTTGATAAAGGCAAAGGCCATGTCTTGGAGGTTGGTGCAGGGTAAATTAAGGCCCCAATGGCCACCCAAAATGACAAGATGATCCCAGTCAGAAGGCCTCCTAGGGCACCCTTGATGAAGAAAAAAAAAATAATAATAATAATGAGAGATTTGACAAAGCCATTGAAAGAATAATGAGATGATGAGTCTTGTGTCTCAGGGATTCTGGTTTTCTACCCCAGATCTTGGCCACATGTGCTAGAAACAGCCCACTTACACTGCCTGCCTTCAACCCCCCACAATGTAGCTTTACACAGGAATAAATGGTTCCTTAAATGAAGACATTGGAGGGTTTTCCTGTGGGCATTATATGTAAAATTTCTAGCAGGAATTTTTTTTCTGCTTTTTGGCTTCTTCCTCATCACTTAAACATCTGTTGAACCTCAGTTTCCAGTAGAAGAGTTTCAGAAATGCAGGAAAACCTCAGATAATGGAATTGCTGGGGTCATTTTTCACTGACAGCCATTATAGGCTACTACTATATAGAAACTTTTACCCTCATAGCTCTTCCCAAGTAATTCTGCTCAAGTCCTCTGACTCCCAAGTTTGGAGTTTTTAGTTTGAGTCTAACTACTAGCAAGTATATTTACTAGTCCTGTCATTTAAGGGTCATACTTCTTGATAAAAAGTTAAAAGTCAATGAGTCATTTCTCCTGTAAAGGAAGCAGAACAATCGAGCAGGGATCACGACCACTGGATGTTGCTGGTCTCTGCCAGATAGCTGAGCCTTCTCTGTGACAGAAAACAACTTGTTAGTTTCTCTATTTATTCAGAAAAAAAGACTCCTCAATTACAGCACCAGAATGTTCTGTTCGTTTTAGTTTGGGGGAAACTAAAGCAATGTGTATGATTCAAATACCTGGGCCCTTGGTCTAGACCAGTGGTCTGCAAACTTCTTAACAGCCAGTTAAGGAGTATTTTAGGTTTTGTGGGTCATTCAGTGTCTGTCACAAGTACCCAATTCTGCCATCACAGCACAGAAACAGCCATAGACAGTATATATACACAGGAGAGTGGCTGTGTTCCAGTAACACTATGTGTGGTCACTGAAAGGTGAATTTCACATAATATATATGTGTCATGAAGTATTATTTTTCTTTTGATTTTTGACAACTATTTAAAAATGTCAACCATTTTTAGTTTGCAGGTCACCCAAAAATTGGAGATCAGCTAGATTTAGCTTGAGGGATATAGTATGCTGGCCCCTGGCCTATCAGTAAAAGGTAAATGGACTTCAGTAGGAGAGTCAGCCCTCACTAATTTATAGTAGCTGCCTGGAGAGCCGTGCTGAGAAGGATTCTGAGGTTGCATCCACATTCTGTGGAAAGAGAGCCATGATTGATTAGTACGATCAGCCATGGCTAACGACAAAGGGAGAGGTGACCCCAATTGGTATTATTTACTTTCCTCTATCTAGAACAAGGTGGTTTCCTGGATTAAATAGCAGGACCATAACTCACTAACATAGATAAATTAATGTTTAGAATGAACTAAGTTGTTATGTTGCTAGTTATTAGGTTTTTTTTGTAGCTAGGAAATTACCTTTCCTCATATTATCTCCGCAAGAATTAAACTATCCCTGTCAACCTCAATCTCAGAAAAGTTGATTAAAACAAAGTGTCTCCTAATAAGACTGCAAGGAAGCACCACAAATTCCCAAATGTTTCACATCTATCCACTCTCTTTACCTATCTACACAAGATTTATCTAGAATAGAGGTCAATAAGGGTCAGGTAGCCACAGAGACCTAATTAGGTATACCATGTGGCTCAGGCTTTATCAAGACTTCTCTAGTATATTTAAAAATATGAAAAACTGGGGTTCCCTGGTGGCGCAGTGGTTGAGAGTCCGCCTGCCGATGCAGGGGACACGGGTTCGTGCCCCGGTCCAGGAAGATCCCACATGCCGCGGAGCGGCTGGGCCCGTGAGCCATGGCCGCTGAGCCTGCGCTTCCGGAGCCTGTGCTCCGCAACGTGAGATGCCACAACAGTGAGAGGCCCGCGTACCGCATTAAAAAAAAAAAAAAAAAGAACTAAGTAAATAAATAAAAATATGCATACAGTCAGGTTTCCTAGAGTCTAAAGACTTTCTAAAAAGATTTGCATGTTAATGGATGAATGGCAATAAATGGCAACTTTGCTAGATTGAAAAAATTATATTTTAAATATTTAAAAATATTACTATAGTACTATTTTTCCAAATAAGTGTTCCTTTTGATTTATGTTTACTACACAGTCATCCAACCAATGTTTACTTAAAGGCAAACCACTAGCTTGTCAGCCAAGAACACCAAGAAGATTCAGCTGTCAGAATATACCAGGCTGGTCTCCCCTCCCTTTCTTAAATTAGTTAATTAATTAAATTACTTATAATTTTGGGTAACTAAATATAGAAAAGAAAATTTACGTTTTTAAAGTTTTCAAAATCATGTTTTAACTAAACTATGTCTGATCTCAATATCTATTTTAAATTTCATTTTGTGGGCTCTTAATTTAGAGAAGACAATTTAAACCCTACAGAATCAGGTTTGATGCCATGACATATGGTATTTCATGACCACTACTTTCTTGGCTTTCTGCTCCTAATACAGCTTCACTGAAGTCAGAGATTGGAAGGCTGGGGTTCTATTTAGTTCTGCTGTAGAAAGAAGCCCCCATTCTTTTCTGGCAAAGACAAATAGCCTTTCCAAGGAGGACTGAGAGGAGGGAGAAAATGTCTGGGGCCCAGTCTCAGTTGGGAAGTGTGAAGAGGGGTGTGGGAGACTTACCTTCCAGTTCACAAAAGGGAACAGGATTCCCAGAGAGAACAAGCCCAGCATCGGTCCCCCACACATGCCGTGGATGCTGAGGGCAGCCTGTGGATCAAAGCAGATCAGTTCAACACTACACTCCCCTGAATCTGTGGCCCACCTAGGACCACCCCCTTTCTTGGACCGGAGATGAAATACAGTCTTAGTCCTGACTGTGCCGCTCATTAATCATGTGCTTCCTGGAAATCATTTCTCCATTCTGGGCTCATTAATAAACACTGTGTATGTAAAACACCAAAAACACCTACAAACATACATGTGTGAAGGTGTGCACGTGTGTGTAAACACACACAGGCAATTTGGATTTGGTAGAATAAGTTTTCCCTCAAGCTGGAACTTATTGATTTGTTTATATTTTCTATCTTATCAAAAGCTTTTTAAATAATGTACCTAATAAATACATCTATAACTTATGTTGAATATCTCAGGTAGTTGATCCAGCTGTTCTAATTTAGTTTGAATAATTCTATAATTTTAATAATAATAATTGTCTGTTACCCCACTCCTGCTATCCCAGCAGAATACCTCAAGGATGTTGAAGCATTAAGTTGGGACATGATGGGGAGGACATAGGACATTCCATATCCTATAACCCATTTTTATGGCTCTGTCTCCTTTGGATATAGAGAGAGTTTGGCAAATGCATTTCCATATCTCTTAACCTCTAAGTTATTGAAGCCGGCGAACTGGTTAGGGGCTTTAATTAAGCTAGTTTTCTATCAACCTATAGCCTTGGGCCATGGCCTTGCAGAAGTCTTGAACATACACAGGCACTGACATGCCTGCAAGGGAGCATGTACACACATATGTGCACGCGTGCGCGCACACACGCGCGCACACACACACACACACACACACACACACACACACACACACACACACACACACACACACACACACACACACACACACACACACACACACACACACACAAAGCTACTCTGCAATGCAGCCCTGTCTAGTTCTATCAATACAACTGCAGGGCTCTTAGATAAAGTGGTTGTGATAAGGATGCTCTAAAGACTTTATACATATTTCCTATTTGTCAGGCACCCCTATGTGTCTTATGTGTCAGATAATAAAGATTAAATACCCTGGCACTCTAAATAAATGACCTCATTTCATCCCCACAATGACCCTGCTTAGTTGGTAGCACTAACTGGATTTTATAGATGAGAAATTTGGACTGAGAGAAAACATATTAAAAGTATACTTTCAGTTAGAAAGTGGCAGAGATGAGATTTAAGAGTTTTAAGCCAGGGTTGTCTGGCTCTGAAACCCACATTTTCTCTCCTAAGAGCAGTCCCACCTAAAAAATAAAAAATAAATAAAGTCAAGAGCACAGACCACCATCATGGTCTCCTTTTTCTGTTTAAGGGGAAAAAGTTCTTGAAAGAGTCCAGCACTAAGAGAATATTGAGATTCAAATTTTGGCCCTGACACATGTAACACATAATTTGGTGAACCTTCAGTTATTAACTCAGATTCACTTTACTTCAGAGAGTCTTCTTTCTCTATAAAAAATAGAAATAGGACCAAGGGGCCTTCAAGTCCACTCCAGCTGCAATATAAATTCATTTATCCAGAAAAATGAGCTACAATGTACTGTTATGATTGTTTTTCCAGAATAATTTTTAGAGAAGTCAATGATACAGATTGATCTTTGACAAGATGGAGGCAAATAAGATTAAAGTAGATACTTTTCCCTAACGTCAATACTTAATATTCTTGACATATTCTCTGCTGATTGATAGTATTAATTCATAGTTGCTGTGGTTGCTGAATTTGGAAGTTAATTTACTAGCTATTATATGGGAGAATCAATAAGTTAGGAAAAATGTTTATTTCCTCCTGCGGGACAGAAAATGAACAATCTCTTACAAAGTCCTTAGCCAATATGCCCCAGGGGGAAAAAAGTCTTCACATGCTAGAAAGAGAAATAAATCAAAGAATTTCTGGATTTGAAAAATATGTATTTCTTTAATGTACAAAACTAACCTCAATTTCTTATCTTTCTTTTTTTGTTGTCATTAAGTGTGTTTAATTGGAGGAAGACAGAGCTCATCTGACAACCTCCACCTCAGTGGCCAAATCTCACTTAAGCCCCTCCTGCAAGGAAAGGACAATGGCTCAGAAAGTGTGTTCTAGGACTGAGGTTGCCTTGCTGTGTCTTAGCTTTCTCAGACGTCAAGTGGGGATCAAAGTACCTGCTTCCTGGGTTGTTTTTGTGTGCGTGTATGAGAGTATTCAAAGTGGAATCCAAAAGAAGTCTCTGAATAGTGCCTGGGCACTCTGGAGCACACGATAATTGCCCCCCAAATATTATCTACTATTATAATCTTGCTATTATCCTCTTACCTACCTTGTTAGTGAGCTCTCTGATTCCTGAGGTGGGCCATTTGATGGCTGGACTGTTTTGAGAGCTAGAAAGTACTTTTTTTATACTTAAAAAGAAGGAAGGAAGAAGGAAGGAAGGAAGGAAAGAAAAAAAAGGAAGGAGAGAGGGAGGGAAGGAAGGATGGAAGGAAGGAAGACCACTCCCCCCAAATAAAAGAAAAAAAAAAAAAGAAAGCACTTTCTTAAATTGAGAAAAGAATACTCCTGGAGATCATGACAAGCCTTGGTAGAACTAGCTGAAGGTCAGTAGGATAGCAGCATAATGGACAGAATGGCCTTTCTCAGAGGGAGCTCCGCAAATCACTAGTTAACAGATTTTTGCTGCTGTTACCTGCCCCTCCTCCTATCTCTTCTCCCCGCATTTGGTTCTGTGGTCACATATTTAAAGGGAAACAGCTTTCTTGCTAGGTCTTCCCAGAGCCTTCGATATGCTACTGTGTGCTGTGGATTTCTGAAAGGGGAACACATTGTGCAGCATTTCCCAAAAGTCTTTGACTGGAAATTTTCACTCTTGGGGCATTTCCCAGGGTGAGGGTCTCTGGAAAACACTTTGAAAATCCTAAACTAAAACACTGAAAAGGCCTTTGTTTAAGGAGATGACATCTGCCCGCCCCCAGCACCACCAACAAACACACGCCATGAGTGTGTGTCGGTTTTGTGAACATGAAACTAAATCTGGCTCTATGCTGTATACCTATGGGATGTTTGGTTTCAGTCTTCCATATTCCCTGAATACATTATTCCATTACATTAGATCTAGCAAAGCTGTTTGGAAAATTAAATAGGGGGATTATAGTCTTTCTGCACCTGTCAAGTCAGATGTGTTCAGAGAAATGAGGGGGCCATTTTAGGCACAAATATCTCTCCTAGGAAACAACACACCAGTGTTTTCATTGTCCCCTAAACTGTTTGAACACATTTTAACCAACGAAGAAAGCGAGCCTAGCATACTTATTTGAATAAGGACAAGTCAACGAGAGCATCACTCACAACTCCCTCTTCGTTATAAGTTTTATGTGTTACACCAGCCTTGCAGGAGTCTTTACCTATTCCAGAGCCTTCATACCGCAATGGCAAACAAGATTAATATGCAAATAATTCTGGAAGGAAACAATTTAGTGATTCAAATCCTCACTAAATTGAACATGGTAATACTTTCTTAAGAGTAAATAATAATTAGATAAAGGGGAGAAAAGAAAGGGACACAAAGCATTAGAGGCAACTTGGAAATGGGAAAAAACAGAGCTAAAAAAATGCTGCAGAGGTCACTAAAGACAAACCTCATCAACCCACCAGTTCTGCTGTGTGGATGGTTAGATATCAAAGTGCTTCAAAAATTGTAAAGAAATCACCAAATATCTGTCATTTTAAAAAGTTCATACTTAGCAGAGAGGACATCAAGTTTCCAGCCCCACAACTTCTCTTATATAGAAAATGAATTATCATGTCACTCAACTCCCCTAGACTTAGTTCCTTGAACTTGAAAAAGGAAATAATGGAACCTATGTAAGTAGTCATTGGAAAGATCAAGCAAGATACACTACTCTGGGAACTAAAACACATTCTATAAAAGTCAGTAATGACTGTTCACTCACTCTTGTTCATGTCTTCATTTAAGCAGCATTTATTGAAAACCTAATCCATGCCAAGAAAGTATACAAGATGTTCAAATTATACAATGACACAATGGGATGGAGAGGGTTGAAATAGAATCTGAAGATTGGTTCATCTAATGGTCCTTTGTGGGTTGGGCAATTTGGGAAGGGAAGAGGGGTGGCTCCAGACACTTGCTGGTAAACCTGGTTTAGCCACAAACCAGACGTGAGAAGTTGAGCAGGATACTTTCACTCTTTTCTGTAACCATCTACAAAATGAATGTTGAAACAGATTATCCTTGAGGCTCTTTCTAGTGCTGATATTTTATGGAACTGGGAGTTGGACGTATGGGAGACAGGTCAGCCTGGATAACAGGTAGGGGCGGGCCCATTTCCCAGCTCCACCACTCTTTCATTATGTGAATTTGGGGCAATTCTTCACCTCTCTATTTCTTAGTTTCTTTCATCTGTAAAATTAGTACATTAATCATACTACCTCATAGAGAAGTGATGAGGATTAGATGAGATAATACATTTGGGATGGTAGCTTGAACATAAGCATTCCATAAATGTCAATTGTAATTATTGTTTTTCCTGATAAGATTATCATTCCTACTTTTATTTCAGGATCATACATTCTCAGATCTGGATTTCAAAAGGTTTTCTAATTTTATTACAGTGTACCTTGTCACTGAGTCTCATTACTAGTTTTTAAAAGTTTCCCCTCTTGAAAGAAATTTTGGTTGAAATTTTACATGCATGTGTAACTTGGACCTGGTATCGGAGAGTATGAGCATTTGGGATTTGGAGGAATAGGCAAAGTATTAGAAAAGAAGGTGTGTAAAAAGTTGCTACAAAATCAAATGTGTCTTTTTCCTCTTTCGTTACCTGTACAACGCTCCCCAGGAGGGATGCAGCCACAGCCATGGAGGTACATATTATGCCAAACAAGAGACCTGGAGAAAAGAAACTTCATGACTATCATCCAAGCTGGCTTTGAGGGATCCACTGAACTCCTGCCCAGGGCCGTCTCTCATGTAAGCCCTATCAGAAGGGGTCTCAGGAAGGACTGTCCACCCTGCTTAGCCATCACAAGCTCCAAGAGGGCCATTTAAGAGACTTTCTCCCAAAGACATGCTTTCCTAGGTCAGGCAGAATGAGCTGGAATCCAGCCTTGAGGAGTCTTCTCTACAAGATTTAAGAACTCTGTCCTGGTGACTTCTCTGGTGGTCCAGTGGTTGAGACTTCACCTTCCAGTGCAGGGGGTGTGCAGGTTTGATCCCTGGTCAGGGAGGTAAGATCCCACATGCTTTGCGGCCAAAAAACCAAAATATAAAACAGAAGCAGTGTTGTAACAAATTCAAGAAAGACTTTAAAAATGGTCCACATCCAAAAACATCTTAAAAAAAAAAAAAAAAAGAAGAAGAAGAAAACTGTCCTGGGGAAGCAACATGAAAATGCAGAAAGGTCACTGGTATACTAGGCTAATCCAGATTAAATTCATGAGAATTAAATCCGTTTCGACCACTCACCAATAATCAGCTGAAGAGGTTACTAACCTCTCTGGGATATGGATAGTTTTTCATCATTAAAATGGCTAAATAGCTATACAGTTTACCTCACAGATTTTGCAAATCTGGAAAATTTTTCTGGTCTTTTCATGCTCTATTCATACCTTCATTATGGCCCTCAGTTTACTGCATAATGATTTCTTTGTTTACATGGCTATGTTGGAGCACCATAAGGGCCATCAGGGTACCGCGCTCTGCAGCATCTTGCACAGGGTGCCTCCAGCATCATAGGATCTCGCTGGATGAATCAACATATCCATCTTAGTAATCTTTTAAAGGTGATGTCTTCTTTCAAACCATCTTTTTTAAAATAATTGTTTTTATACATCTTTGCTTAAAAACTATCTTAAAAGTCATTCAATTCCCATTACAATCCATAGACTAAATGAGAGAGACAAGGTGCTGGAGATGGATTTAGACAGACACACAGTGACAGAAATAGAGAAAATGATTTTTCTCATTCTGTTTGAAATTCTCTCTCAGCTAAATATTTGGCTGAGTTCCCAATGTCACCATTAATGCAATTTTATTGAGTACTGACCATATGTCAAGCACTTTACTAAATGCCAGTGCTATAAATGCCACTGCCCCAGAGATCTCACATTTTAGGAAGGGACTACACATAAATAAATTAATTTATCCAACAGTGCCTGTTGCATAGCAAGTACTATGTGCTTGCCATTATTATTATCATCATCATCATCAGTTCAGATTTAGTACATGATATCTCTAAAATTTATTATCAGGAATTCACTTTTAAGATGAAATCAGGATAGCGAATTTTAATGCTATATTTTCCAACTTCTCAATAAAACACAGAAAAATAAGGAAACTCACACAACACTAAAATCCAAGTTTGATCAATAAACACCTTTCAGAATTCTAAAATTGTTCCCATTATATTTAAAGATGATAGATTAGAAACAATGTTTGCCCTCATTCTGTTTCACTTCATGAATAAGCAGAACTCCACCTGCCTGAAGAAAATAACAGAAGTGTCTTTTCTCTGCTACTGATTACCCTCTTGCTGGGCCAACAGTTATCTGTTTCAAATGGGATTCTAGGCAACCACCCCTCAATCCAAGGGTTCTACTTTTTTGTGCTGACTAGAGAATTGATTCAGTCCCCCTCTCCCCCATATCTTTACACTTCCACCAGATTGCAATCAATAGCAACCTGCAAGGCAGCGAATTTAGGGGAAATGGTGGGGTTCCATGGAGACCTGGAGTGTACGGATCCACAGACAAAGCAGTAAATGTGGCGGGGCGGGGGGGAGTAGAGAAAGCACCACAGTTGCAGCAAATACTATGGATTTTCCAAGTGCTACATCAGCTCGGAGGATCAGACAATAAACCATGGGCATAAGAGAAATTGCTACCCAGCATATTCATGAATATCTGCTAGAAATTGGGAATTGCACCAGGAGTGATGCCAATCCACCTGCTATTAGCTGTAACTCATTATGCAAGATAGTGAAAAAATTAAGGCAATTCAACTACCCAGTTAACAAACATTCGGTCAGCACCAATTTCTCCTTGTTCAAGCATAAGGAAAAAGAAAAAAGAAATATGGGATCCATGCCAAAATGTTACTAAACAAGGAAATGAATAATTAACCTGAAAACTCAAATACAGAATATGTTTTCTGGAAATACTTAAGAACCAGAAAAAAAAGTATTTAGAAACTGGCAATTTCAATATGATGCAAAATACATAGATCCAACGACGCAACAAGTGCAGTTCAAGAGGAAGCAAATGATATGAAAACACAACAAGGTAGGGTGCAACACCCATAAGTTTAGATGAAGATGAATCCAGGTGTGATAAGGAAAAACTATAAGGAAATTAAAAATTATAATAGTTGACCAAGCACTTCCTCACCTAGGTATTTACCAAAGAGAAATGAAAACATGTTCACAAAAAAGATCTGTGCAAGAATATTCATAGCAGCTTTATTCGTAAAAAACTCAAACTGAAACAACCTAGGTCCATCAAAGAAGTAGAAGTTAAAAAAAAAAGGTAAATCCATACAACGTCATACTACTCAGCCATAAAAAGGGATAAACTACCGATAGAAAAAAAAACCATGGATGTATCTCAACAATATTATGCTGAGTGAAAGGAGTCCTTACAAAAAAGAGTGGTACTGTGTGATTCAATTTATATGAAATTCTAGAAGAGGTAAAACTGATCTATGATGAAAAATACCAGAATAGTAGCTGCCCTTAGAGGGAATTGGGAGTAGGAATTACCAGCATAACCAAGAGAATTTTCCAGGGTCATAGTAATGATTTCTATCTTTAGTGATTGAGTTACACAGGTGTACACAGTTTTCAAAACTCAGCAAATGTATACTTAACATTTGTCCAATTCATTGTGGGTAGATTTTACATTTAAAAAACTTTAACCAATTATTGAATTCTAGTTAATAATATGCTAAAATAATTAGGGGAAAGTGTACTGATGTTTGCAATTTATTTTTAAGTGTATCAAATATATGATGCATTAATGGATGGTTAGAGAGCTAGATAGATATGTGAAAAAGCAAGTTTAATAAAACATTAATGGAGAATCTTGGTGGTATATATACAGGAGATCATGGTAAATGTCTTTAAACTTTTCTGTATGATTGAATTTTTATAGTAAAATGTGAGGAACAAAACACAACAGCAGAATTCAAATCATTATTATTAAGAAAATTACTTTGTGGAGAACTTAAAGTAACATTGAGAAATAAACCTGAGCCCTTCAAGCATGCAGAGGAAAAGGACAAAGCTATGAAAATAAGAGAAATAATGAAGAATGTGGAGAACACAAACCCCAAATTAGGGGAGCATTTAAGAATAAGGGTACGATAAAACTATCAATATTTGTAGGCAATAACCACACTTATTAGAAAATCAATTAAAATTTTAAGAATCAACAAGAGTTGTGCCAATGGCCAGATATGTGCTTTACAAAACAAACGAACAAAAACAAAAAGCTATAGCATTTCCACGTTGATAGTAAACAGTTTAGAAGATATTATGGGGAAAACATTCCATTCATAATATCGATGAAAGAAGTAAAAGGAGGAGGAGAGGAAAAGGGAGGAGGGGGAGAAGCAGAAGAATGAAGACATGAGGATAATTAATATCTAAGAGAGAAAATATGGTGTTAAATGCAAAATGCTATTGCTAGATGGAAAGCTTATAAAGATGTTAATTATTTCCAAATACGTTTTTCAGTTTAGTGCAGTTCCGTTGAGATGGGTGTGTGTGTGTGCAACTAGATAACATGCAGTGAATTATTTTAAACTTAATCTGAAAGAATAAACAAACATGAACAGACCAAAATTTGTTTTTGCAAAAAGAGAAAAAAAACAGTCGCAACATTTAAAATTTCTACCTAAAAGTGACAAGAGCTGCTCTACCAGATATTTTAAATAAAACACTGCAAAGCTATAGTATAAAACAAGATGGTATTAGTTCTGCAATTGATAAATAATTTAATTTAATGAAAATAAGTATAATATTAAACATATCCTTATAGATAAAATAATTTTATATTGCATATTATTACTACTAAAACTATTAAAAACCAATGAAGAATATTTGGTAATAAAGGACTCTTTAGAAGAGAATTTGGCTTTATTAGACAAGCTGACTGGTGATAGTGAGCAGAGCATCTTCCTCTGTGGAGAGACTAAACAGGATCAATACATGGCATAATCAAGAGGTATTGATGTGATGAATCGAGGGTGTAGGATGAACACAGAAGAATGTCGAATGTAAGGTTGGTAAAAGCTAAGATAACTGGTCATTCTTTCCTAGTGCCCTCCTGGTATCTCCAGAAGTGTAAGAATTGACATGTGAGATTCCTCATGTATCTTCACATGCACTTGTGCCTGTCAGAGTGCCCTGAATAGCGTGTGCAGGATTTGACACGTACCACACGTTCATTTCATGCTATGGAATAGAAGATCCACCGGCTGTACCTACATAAGCCTTTACTGATCCAGGTGCTCAGCTTGTCGGAGAGATGGGGAAAACAGCTCTTGACAAAATCCTCAAACGTCACTGTCGCTAAGGCATTGATGCTGGCAGCCACGGTGCTACAGGGAGAGAAAAATGAGAACATAGTCCAAGGTAAATAAAGCTGACCGGCCTGCCCTGGTGTCCAGGGCAAATAGACAAGGCAGGGCTCTAGAAAAAAACAGAGACAGACATATGTCCTTATTCTGGCACTTCAGGGGAACTACATGACCTGTCTACTCACTCTTCAAAGCTGTTTCTGTGCTTAATGCTCTTTGATGTCTTCCTCTAACTCCAGTGAAGAAGCTAGGCTTCCATGCTAGAACTCTCACTGATTCCCCTAACAAGACATTAAATGAGTTAGCATGCAGTAGCAGAGAGATTTTGTGTGTGTGTGTGTGTGTGTGTGCGCGTGCGTGTGTGTCTGTGTGAAGGTTAAACTTGAGGCAGAAAGTACTGACTATCCTAATCCAGGAATCAGTACAATATGCCATTCATTCACTCATTCATTCATACCATTTATGCCTCTGTTCATTCTGAGTACTAGGCATACAATGGTGAACCAGAAAGACATAGAGCTTACACTCTACTTGGTGACATAGACATTTAACAACCAATTATACAATTGTTATGAAGAAAAATAACAAAGAGCTATGAATTCATGTCTTTCAGAGGCCTAAACCTATATGAAGTTAGGATATTCTTCCCTGAGGAAGTGATGGTTAAGATAGGTACTGAAGGGCTTCCCTGGTGGCGCAGTGGTTGGGAGTCCGCCTGCCGATGCGGGGGATGCGGGTTCGTGCCCCGGTCCGGGAGGATCCCACATGCCACGGAGCGGCTGGGCCCGTGAGCCATGGCCGCTGAGCCTGTGCGTCTGGAGCCTGTGCTCTGCAACAGGATAGGCCACAACAGTGAGAGGCCCGCGTACCGCAAAAAAAAAAAAAAAAAAAAAGGGTA
>NW_020175186.1:6878734-6900842 GCF_003031525.2 Neophocaena asiaeorientalis asiaeorientalis
TGGGAGGGCCCCGGTACCCCAAAAAAAAAAAAAAAAAAGATGGGTACTGAAAGGACCCATGCAAATTCAGAAAAAGATGTTTTAGAACAAAGGGAAAATTACAAGTAAATGCCTACAGGTGGAAAACTTGTTTCATTCAACAACAGGAAGCCCCAGTGTGACTAGCATGCAATTAATAAGGGAGAAAGGGGCAAAGAAAAGACTAGGAAGCAGGCAAAGACCAAAAGCACATAAAAGCTCTGATATTCTCTCTCTGACTTTCCAGAGTTCAGTCTTATAGCCCTAAAACTCGCTTAGTGGACAGAAAACACAAGAAGTTGGAGTTTTCTTTGCAGAATAGCATGAAAGCTTATTAAATTCCTCATCTAGACTGGGAATATTTTAGCTAGTAGAATAGATGTTCCCTATAAGACTCCTCTTCTATCTGTAGATACATGCAAGTCAAATAAGGAAAGGAGATGATCAAATAAAATAAACTTCCATGCTCCCAACATATATGGCTCAAAATCCACCATTTGAAAGTTTCGAACATTAGGGTTAACCCTTGAATCCATTGGGAGAGAGGGAACAAAAAGCTGATTTTGGCCCAGAGGGAGCAGATTTGTAGAACCTTTGTTGGGCTGCTTTTGAGGTCAGACGTATTATCTATATGTCAATTTATCAGATTCTAAAACTGTTACAAGATGGTGAAAATCGTTTTTTCTTTTTTTTCCTATCTCTCAACCACCATCTCTTTACTCTACCCCCCACTCTTGTCTTTCCCTTTCCCTAACCCAACACCCTCCTTAATGTTATAGTAATAGTAATCTCTCTATAATATGTACTGTCCAGTGTCTCTTTCTTGGAATTTTAGAACTTGAGATCAAAAGAATCAACCATTCTCTTATGGAGGAATTAATCTGTTGACAGCTATATTTCTCCATTCTGGAGTCAGCTTTAAGAAAAATAAATAAAGCTCTGTAGGGAGGGACAAAATGAAAGCTAGCGTGTCACCCTACTTGTGTTTGATCCTCTGGTGTTCATCATTTCTGTCCTTAGTTTCCTTGAGATACTAATACCAACACCACAGGACAATATGATTTTATATTACTGATGCAAAATCCTACAAAGAGTATTAGTAAAAATAATTCAACAGAACACTAAATTAAAATTATACCATAAGCAATTTAAAGTCATTATATGAATTAAGAGATGTCGTTATTTTTGAAATGTCAACATATTAATATTAATATGCCAAAAGCTAAAAAAGCAAAAAATACTCATTTCAAAAATACCAATAGTTTACCAAAATTCAATATTTCTCCCTGATAAAAATATTTCTTAAAGTAGAATAAATATATGCATTTTTGTTCTTTTTTATGATTTTATTAGTTTTATATAAATATTTTAAAATGTAAATAAATAATATAGTTTAAACCAAAACCTGAAATCATATTTAATGGTAAAATCCAAGAACAATTCCCTTTAAAGTGCATAACAGGCACTTCCCTGGTGGTGCAGTGGTTAAGAATCCTGGCTGCCAATGCAGGGGACATGGGTTCGAGCCCTGGTCTGGGAAGATCCCACATGCCTCGGAGCAACGAAGCCTGTGCGCCACAACTACTTAGCCTGCGCTCTAGAGCCTGCGAGCCACAACTACTGAGCCCACCTGCCACAATTACTGAAGCCCGTGAGCCTAGACCCCATGCCCCACAACAAGAGAAGCCACTGCAGTGAGAAGGCCACGCACTGCAAGGAAGAGTAGCCCCTGCTCGCCGCAACTAGAGAAAGCCTGCATGTAGCAACAAAGACCCAACACAGCCAAAAATAAATAAATATATTTAAAAATAAAATAAAAAGATAAAGTGCATAACAAAACAAGGATTTCTGTAATCCCTCAATTTTTTATCATTGTTCTCAAAGCATAATTACATAACAGTGAACATAGAAGTGTCACTATTAGAAAAGAAGAGAACTCAAAAGTATTTGCCGGTATTATGATTTGAGTACACCAAAGTTCTATAGAATTAACTGAAAATAATTAGGAAAAATCTGATATCAAGGGAAATTCTGTAAAAGAAATATAATGAATAAATACTAACCTAACATATTTTAACTCAAACTTTAAAGCTTAGTCACTAAAATTATTAGCATTGTCATAACTGTACACAAATAGATCAAAGGAATATAAAAGAAAATCCAGGAAATGTTCCAAATATATAAAAGAATGTAAGATGTGATAAAGGTAGCATTTCAAGTCAGTGGTGAAAATGTGGCTTTTTACTAAAAAATAATGGGACAACTCTCTACTAACGTAGAAGGAAAATAAGTCAGGAACTCCACTTCAGTTCTTATACCCCATGTATAGTCTAGATGATTTAATAATTTTAACATTTAATAAGGCCATAGACTAGAATGATATCTGGATGATTATTTATAAACATGGAATGGAGAAGCCTTCATAAGAATGATATGAACCCAGAAACCATAATGTAAAAGGATTAATATGAAATAGAAATGCAACATACTCAAAAATACCATGTCTGCTAGAATGAAAACTCTACATCAGGGCAATACTTATGCTAGTCTTGTTCCCTGAAGTATCCCCACTGTCACCAGCTGTGCCTGGCATAATATAAACCTTCTAAAATATTTGTTAGAATAAATGTGTGAAAAATTTTGTACTTAGAATAATGTCTACATTTTGGATATGGATGTTCTTACATTTTGGATATGGATGTGCCTAAGTGTTATTGAAGATGGAGAGAATGGATTGCAAAGGATAGATCTGTAAGAATGTACTGCAGCTGAATGAGAAATGCCAGCAGAGAGAGCTGCCTTGTGTGCATGTGATGCGAAACCAGGGGGGCACTTGGCACCAGACAAGGTTGAGAAAATAAACAGAGAGATCTAGTGCAAAGGTGGACCTAGGTTTACATATCACCTCTGTAGTTTACTGTCTCACCATGGGTAAGTTATCTACCTTGCTAAATCTTAGTTTCCTTATTTGTAAGCTGATGATAACGAGTAGTTTCGGCCTCATATAATGTGTGACAACTAATGAGCAAATGCATATAAGGCATTCAGCAGGGCAGCTGACACACAGTGAGTACTCAGTAATACTGATAATGACTACCACCATTACCTTTGTCATCCTGGTTGCCTTGCTATCACCATCCTCACCGCCATCATCATCAGAACGTTATTGCCAAGTGTAGTCAATACACTAACCTTAGAGTTCCACTGAAGGCACAAGCCACAAAAAGTCCTGGGAGTCCTGGCATTGTGGCAAATAACTCCATGACGAAGTATGGCATCAGCTGAAGAGGGGGCAAAACAAGATGGGATTAGTGGTCTCATCAGCAGTGTCTGAAATGTGGGACCGTATTGTAGCTTTTTAGCAAAAGGAGGTGGGAAAACAAAAGAAAAAACAAAGTAACAATAAAGGAATTTGCCTGGACTATCGTTGTTAAATGCTAACAAATGAGTTTATGATCAATCCAGTTCCATGGACCTGAGATGCAGCTGTAGGGGAGGGGAAGGGATAGGAAAGGGACAGTCATATAAGGAAAATGTTGGATGAACTTTAGAATATTCAGGAACTTTTAACATTTTTTACGTTTGCAATGTGTGCTATTTTCTTGCCTGTTTACCCTTAATGTTAGAAACTAAATCCTAAAAACAAACGCTTAAAACAGGTCTTCAGGGAGTCTAGGTATTATGGTTCTACTCTGGAGCCAGATTTGTGGGAGAGGAGCAGCCACTGGACACAGTGGGACAGTTGTATATGTAGGGGGAGAGGATAGAGATGATAGTTCCTCCTGAGAATATTCTCCGTGAAATGGAGTTTTTAAGGATGGACCAAGAGATTGTTCTACTGAGTAAAATAAATCAGACAGAGAAAGACAAATATAATATGATGCCACTTATATATGGAATCTTAAAATAATGGTACAAATGAACCTATTTACAAAACAGAAGTAGAGTCACAGATGTAGAAAACAAACTTATGATCACCAGGGGGAAAGGAGGAGGAGGGATAAATTGGGAGATTTGGACTGACATATACACACTATTATGTATAAAATAGATAACTAATAGGAACCTACTGTATAGCACAGGGAACTCAATACTCTGTAATGACCTATATTGGAATAGAATCTAAAAAAGAGTGGATATATGTATATGTATAACTGATTCACTTTGCTGTACAGCAGAAACTAACACAACATTGTAAATCAACTATACTCCAATAAAAATTAATTTAAAAAATCATGCTTACTGTAATATATTGGGGTGATATTGTTTAAGCCATAATGAGAAGACATGAGCAGAAGCATTATAGAAATAAGGGTCATTTTGTTCAATCTGAGATTAAAGCATCATTAACCAACGTTGTGATGGATAGAAAAAAAGAATTGAATGGTGGCATTGAAAACCAAAGCTATAGGTTCAAGTCCTCTTCCACTCTCCCCAGCCCTGCCCTGGCCCCAGTCCTTGCCTTCAAGGACAAGATAAGATACCTTCTTTTTACATGTTCACTCCCCAGTATTAGAACCTGATCTGTGATAATATCATCCAAGAGGAGAGGAAAGAAATCAAGTCTTTGGGGTTTGGGAAATACCTAGAGGTCCAGGTCAAAAAAGAGAAAGGCTCAGCATCGATGGCCAGAAACACACTCATTTCAGCTGTTCCCCACTGGTCCCAAGGGAGCACATACCTGGTCTGGTGCTGAGATGATACCAGAAGTCCAGGGATCACAGTCTTTGAAGTGGGAGTACATGATTAAGCCAGAGAAGACAGCACATGCCAGAATGACCCAGAGGCCCAACAAGTTGAAATACAAGGCTCTAGAAAATAACACATGGATCTACTGGTAGACTCTATGTCATATTACAGTGTGGTCAGGGCATTACCAAAGACTCAAGGTAAAATCTGGGGGGCCTTTTTGCTATAAAATAAAATTCTATAGCCTTCAAGAATGTATATATTTTGAAATCAAGTCACTAAGTTATATACCTGAAACTAATACAAGTCGATTATATTTCAATTTTTAAAAATCATTACTTTTTATACTTTTGCATTTCTTTTGTTTGGGCATGTTACAGTTTTAGACTGATTATGAAATTTGAACAAGGTGGATTTTTGATGGGTTTGCTTTTGAAATAGCTTTTCTGCAAAGTTGCAATGTGTAGTGTGAGGTCTATTTCCTTGGATGAAATTTCATGTATCAATCACTCATGTTATATAACTTCAAGTAATTTCCCCCCACTCAATTCATGAAGCTGTCAAAAAGCCAACTTTCATTTTAACATCTTTTATTCCAGAGGAATGATGAGATAAATGTAGAAGTAGACACGTTTTGGAAATATTCGCTTTGGAGGTTAAATCAGATGAAGTTTAAAGTTCAGTTTTTTAAAAGGCAATAGAAGGTATGAAAAACCTAAAGTCATTCTCCCCACATTCTTTGGAGCAATTCTTTTTATTCTACAACAATTCTTTTTATTCTATAACATTCTGTTTAACTTCAGCTTGAGTGCATTTGTAGTATCCTATGGTTATTTTGTATTCATACTGTTCTTTGAAAGTCAAAATATTACACATCTTCTAAATCTCAGGGAAGACTTGAAAGTCAGCTGGCCTCACACTGGATCAGTGAGAGAACAAACAATCTTGCTCTGGAGAGAATTTCAGGGGCAGGGGGCCCAAAGAGCAACAGGAGGCATTTCCTGAGAATGTTTCATTTCATTCAAACAATGTCCAGCCATTGTTTGAAGGGATTCAGATGCACTCACATTCAAATGTAAGGACACATATTCATTTCAAAGCCCCCTAAAAGTCCTGCTGTACAGGTGTACCTGACTTTCAGAAAACCCTTAAATCAAAGTATTCTTATATGAAGCAAATATATTAAATAATCAACCCATCTGGAAATTTTTATTTTACATTATTTACATTAGGAAAGGGTATTATTTCTGAAATTCCTTCCTTGGGATTATTCCAACCATATTTATCTTTGAGTTTTAGCTGTTTGTTTGCTTTTGTTTGAAAAAGGTTGATTTAGACATAGCCTTTGGGGAATACATTTGATACATGAAATGGTCAATATCTGCAAACTGAATTTGCTGTACTCTTACTTCTGCCATTTAGACAAATTCTATTCAAACTTATCTCAGGCCATATCCTGGATAGGCCTCTTTACCTGAAAGGTCACTCCCTGCTCTCTCATTAGATTCTACTCCTTATATGGCTTTACATCTTTATAGCATTTATCCTTATCTGAAATTGTATAATACATTTATTTGTTTATTATCTGTTTACCCCACTTGAACACACACAGGGCTATGTCCCCAGAGCACACAATCGTGCTTGCACATAACAGACATAAATTCTTTTATTTTGTTAAAAATAATTAAATGAATAAATGAAAGATAGAAATTCTTTACAATATGGTTGTACTCTTTACATCATTTCTTTTTTGAAAAAGCATCGGACCTGGAGTCAGAAGACTTTATCCTTAACAACTGTGTGACTTCAGACAAGTCACTAAGACTCTGAGCCAGTTAAATCCTTCGTAAAAAGAGTGTTAACATACCTGCCTTACTTCTTATTATAGGACTAATATGAAGATTGAATGAGTTATACTCCATAAAAATATATAGAGGTTATACAGCCACATGTAGGTTATATAGCTATTATTCAAAACAATTTTAAAAACTCACCAGTCAACTATGGGAAATGAGAAATCAGTGGCAAAATTGTATAATAGAATGTTAAAGCCCTTGTATTTGAACTTATTTTTTTCTTTGGAGATAGACTTTAATTCTCTACGTGGCTAATTCTCCTGTTTGCAACTTAAGCCACTTCATCGATTCATTCGGAAAATATTTATGAAGCATCACTATGTACCAGGTTCTTCCAGGTACTGAGGACATAGCAGTGAGCAACCCAGAGCCCACCTTCATGAAGATGATATTCTGGGATTAGAGGCAAGTAATAATCACCAAAATGAAGTAAATAAACAAGGAGATTTTAGATGCAATAAAAGATATAAAGAAAATAAACAAAGGCAAAGAGAATAGAACATAAGTGACTGGGTGTGGATGTGCTCATCTTAGCTGGGACATGAGACGGTGATGGGAAGGGATGTGGTAACCTGCACCAGCTTCTCCTGCCGTCACAGCATCATCTTCTAACTGCAGTCCTGAAATGTAAACTGAAGTCTAGAAACAAAAGCGTCCAAAGCAGCTTCCAGGGAGCACGTCTAAAATGATTTGGTAAGTGATACTATTCCTAAGTTTGAAGAAGATCTGGTCTAAGATGAAGCTGTCTTTAGTGAGTAATCACCATTCTGGCCATGCAATTAAATGTATCTATAATGGGTCACTTCTGGTTTTAACCTATGGCCACATTCAGTATGAACTTTATGGATGTATTTTCACCTACCTATGATGCAGAGATTTTTCTAAACCCTGATGGAATGTCCTAATTACATCAGGCTCTCAGATAATTGAGCAGAAGTGATGCACGTAATCAACATTCTATAGAGTCTCCTAAATAAGAGTCTGTTGGCAGCTGGCTCTGAGTGGACCCCAGTTGCCCTGGAAGTGTCCTTGAGGCTCCAGTTGTGTGACAAATGAGAGGTCCCACTAGATCCCCACTATAGCAGTCTCCCCTCCAGCTGTGTGCACTTCAACCATGCTGACCATTTGGACTGATTTCTCGCTCCTGAATTGTATCAGCTAAATCAACTAAGATTCTTACAGGGAAGTCTTTTCCAAAGACAGTTTTTATTTTTTCATCTTTCCTTATTCTAACAAAATTCCCATCATAGCTCTGGTCCTTCCATGGGAGTGGGGATGGGTGGAACCAGGAATGGCAGTCCTAAATGCTTAGGAAATTATATATATTTTTTCTTTCATGAGTATCTCTCCTTTTCTGACAGTTTTCATACCCATCAAATACTAATGTAACAAATTCCAAGAAACTATTATGAATGGGTGGCTTAGTTTAAACCAATCCACTAAACAAGATCTAAAGATACACAAGCACAAGTACACATGCCGGAATATACATATATACACCCCTACACATGCAAACACACACATAAATTCTTATGTATATATGTGTCCATTTATGTGCTTACACATTCAAGCATGACCTTCTTGAAGCATTACTTTGTTCAATAAGTAATCAATATTTAATAAGCACAAAGTACTATTCTTGGCCTCTTGAAAAAATGATGAAAAAAATACATTTCTTAACTTTTAGGTACTATTATAATAATAGGGAGAAATTAGGTATGCTTACAAGAATAAACAGTATAACACAATCACATAAGATTTAAAAAAACCCTTGATTTAACAGAGAATTATTATTTATTTCACCTAATGATTCTTCCCTTATCAGATATCGTCAACTCTAATTTATTTTAACGCAGAATTTTAAATGAATTCTAATTTTAAGTGAATTTTAAGATAAAATGATATTTGATCCTAAATACATTTTTAGTAATTCAACTATCTGTGAAAGTGGTGATCACATGTGTAGAGAGTTTAATATTATTTATTGTAATAGGATATGAATATGTTACTAGTGAATTGATAGAACAGTAGATAATGTTTTCACTTCTTCCTTCTGAGGGTATGTTAACTATGTAAGTAATATATTCCCTTTTGAAATTCAAGTTACGAAATGTTGAACCATATCCATATCCATTATTCTGTCTAAATAAGAAACTATGCATTGGAAGTATTTTATGATCAGTTGTGGAAATATTCATAATGGCTGTTTCTCACTCCAAGAAAAGTTAACGGCATTCTGACAAGTCTGCAGAGGCTGGAACCTTGGGTAGCAGCAATGAGGATGAAATGCCCATTTTCAATGAAATTCTAGCTTATTTCTGCCAGTTTTACAAAAAAAAATAAAAGTGCATAACTTCCTTTGGTCTTCATTCTAGAAGGTGGGATGAATTGCTTGGTTTTAAAAAGCCTTAAGTTGCAACTCTGTGGAGTCCTTCAGAGTAAGCAGACCTGGTAAAACTGGTGACTGGTTATCTGGGCAGGAGTTGGTGCAGCTGAAGCTCTGTTACGACTTGCTTCATTACCTTGGGTTTTCTTCTTTTAACGTCTCCTTGGAAACTTTTACCGTACATCCATCAAAATAAAAATAGTAATTGAAGAGACCACATGCTGGATGGAAATAGTGATGAGGGCCATCTCATCACAGAAACTGTAAGTAAGAAATATGTGCTCCTTCTTTCTGCATTGCTTCCCACAGCACCTAATTTAACCCAGTAATTTCTCAGCAAATGAAAGCAGCAAATGATGGTGAGCAAAGGCAGACAGAAAGATCTAAGTTCAAATCCCAGCACTACCACTTCCTTGTGGAGAACGGAATAGTAATGCCTCCCTCAAAAAATTGTTGAAAGGGTTAAATGAATCTTTGTTTCTTTCTCTCTTTTACGCACACACACAAACACATTTGAAGCATATAAAGCGCAGAGAAAAAACATTGAAATGTTCATTAATAACTCACAGCTTGGCATGTTTTTCTGTTTTGCAAGAGATGCATCGCTGGATGGTCGACTGATTAACTCCATAGATTCCAAGCCATGTAAAAGTTCCTCCCACTGAGATTGTCCAAAAAGTGTGCCTCCTGAGAGGATCTACATCAAAGCTATGAGGCAGAGAGAAGTGAGTAAACAAATACATTCCTCTGATGCCCAAATATTATTTTAGGTGATGAGGTCGTATGGCTAAATCTTTATAAAAGAAAAAGTAGCATTGGACATACTCAAATATATTTAGTCGAGATCCATTTGCTGATTGCTCTAATACATTGTGTAATCCACCAGCATCGGCTGATCCTTGAATGAGAACTGTTAAGAAGCCCACAGTCATGACAACCATCTGAAATGCGTCGGTCCACACCACTGCTTTTAGTCCTCCCTGAAATGAAGAGAATGGATGTGAGTTCTTAAAAATGAAGCCTCAACTCTTCCATTTCTGCACAGCCTCTCTGCTAATGCATCTTTCTTTCTCCCTTTTCTCCCTTTCTTCCCCCTTCTCTCCCTCCTCCCTCCCTCTTTCTCAATCTCTCTCTCTTTCTCTCTCCCTCCCTCCCTTCCTCCCTCCCTCCCTCCCTCCATCCCTCTCTCTTTCTCTCTCTCCCTCTTTCTTTCTCTATTTCCTTCTTTCTTTCTTTCTTTCTTTCCTTCTTTCTTCCTTCTTTCTTTCCTTCTTTCTTTCTTTCTTTTCTTTCTTTCTTTCTTTCTTTCTTTCTTTCTTTCTTTCTTTCTTTCTTCTTTCTTTCTTTCTTTCCTTCTTTCTTTCTTCCTTCCTTCCTTCCTCCCTCCCTTCCTTTCTTTCTTTCTTTCATCACTGAGCACCTTTTATGTGCCAGGTTTATTGAGGATGATCACCTGGGACTTGCTTGTACAATTTGAGATTTTATTTTTTGTAAATTTAGTGCAGTGAATAAATTTGGGGAAACTGAGATGGTAGGCTACTGAAAAAGAAGAAAAGAACTAGGAAGGAATGATAGATTCCAGACACTCATGGAGAAAGGTGTTTTAAGAGCTAGAGGATGGTCAAATAATGAGGTGAGCAAACCAGAGTGTCAGGAGGGTGAATCTAACAGTAGACCTCTGGAGACAGTGATTCAGCAATAGGTTAGAGCAGTGGTTATCAAACCTGGATCCTTCTTAGAGTCACTTGGGGAATTTGGAAACAAACAAACAAAAAAACCAGTGACTGAGCCCCATCCGCAGGAATTCTGAATAAATTGAGGTCTGGGCTGGGACCCAGTTCTAAGTGTTTTTACAGCTCCCCAGGTGATTCCAATGTACAATTCTAGTTGGGACTATGTGGGCAAGAAGAAAGGAGGAAAGAAAGAGGCTGCTGGAGAATCCCTTAGGAACATGGCAAAGGTGCCATGAGCAAATTAGGAAAGATTAAATGAAGTGATATATTTTTAAAGTACTTTGAAAATGAATAAGCACTATGTGAATGAAAGGATGTGGTATTTTTAACGTTGAAACATAGAATTACCCCCGGTTACTCCCCCAGAGTGTCAAGAACTTCTGTGAAAAGATGACAGGCATCATCTTTATCTTGAGAAGAAAGAAGACACTGGATTTGTCTCATCATTTCTTGTGTAAAGTTAAAATGCAATTTAAAAATAGACATAAAAGTCCCTTCCACATGTATTGTATTTCTATATTCTGTTCTATTTCCAATTTGAGAAATATTCAATCTCTTACTTCCACCTTCCAAGAGTGGTATTTTGATTTTCTTTAAAGACATTAAGACTTCTAAACCCAAATCACAATATCATATTTTAGTGATATGAAGACCAAATATCAAAGACCTCAGTTTTCAGAGGCTACTTGGCATGGTTTATATGCATAAACTTGAACTTGAGCTAGACCTGGGGCAAGAGAACAAACCACTTCATCACCACTTTAACAAATGTGCTTCAAAAGGCAGATTAAGGTAACTATAAGCTACCATGAAAACTTCTCTGATTCTATGACTCCTTCATACAGCAAGAGACACACACGCCCACACACCACTCATCTACAATCCTGACTGTGCCTTGAGTGTCACTTAGGTATTTTAATCAGTCTATTGTTTTGGTTCTACTGTTTACCTCCCTAGATTGCAAACTCTTGGATGGCAGGAATCACTTCTTTCTTTTTTTCTTTTTTTTTAAATCTCTTCCACTGGTTATCTTAGCTAGGCTACACATCCACAGGATTAACAGAGTAAAGAAACTGCTCTATGAGCAAAAGTGTTAGATAAATGAGCCATCAGTTTGGTGAGACATTGAAGCTTGTGTTCCGGCAAGAGGTAGGAGGTGGAACAAAGGTGTGGTGAGAAGAGGTTAGATGGGTTGATTGACTCACAGACCGAAAGATTTCCAACACTAGGTTAAGAAGTTTACACTTTATCCTGTGAACAATGGGAAGCAAGGAGAGAATTAGGTCAGTCAAGTGGCCTGAAGAGATGGATGTTTTAAGAAGATTAAGTTAACAGAGGCATGCAGGGTGGAGGGAAACACTGAAATCAATTAAGAGGTAGTACATTTAGTTTATTTTTGTATATTGTGATTATTAAAGTATCCAGACTTGTTTCTGACATCTTTTTGGTTTCTATTTGTTCTACTTTTTCTGTATTTTTTTCTTCTCTTGCTTAAATCGATTGCAATTTTATTTTGCTTTGTTTTAATTCCCTTTTTCTACTCTGATTGTTTTATTTAAATGAGTCCGCTTGAAATTTTGCCACGAATTTTTCATTTAGAGTCTAAATTTTTAAAATGTCTTAATCCCCAGCAATTCAAGGATTAAAAAAATCTTTAAGGGGTTTCCCTGGTGGCGCAGTGGTTGAGAGTCCGCCTGCCGACGCAGGGGACACGGGTTCGCACCCCGGTCCGGGAAAATCCCACATGCCGCAGAGCGGCTGGGCCCGTGAGCCATGGCCGCTGAGCCTGCACGTCCAGAGCCTGTGCTCCACAACGGGAGAGGCCACAGCAGTGAGAGGCCCGCGTACCGCAAAAAAAAAAAAAAAAATCTTTAAGTCTAATTACTCTCTTCCTGATTTACATGCTATTGATGTCCAAATGAAGGTTATTCTTTTTCTTAATCGCAAAATTACATATAATAGTAATCATTATTATTATATTATAAACTATATTATTAGATACTATATAAATTATACCATACTATAAAATTATTGTTGTTTTCATTAAGCAACGGAAATTGTTTGACTAGACTTACTAAATGTTTACTATTTTATTTTCTTATCATTACTTCTTCCGTCAAAAATTTGATAATTTTCCTTCTTCCCACAGTATTTCCTCTAGGTTTTTCTCAGGGGACGATATGTTAGAGGTAATTTCTCTCAGTTCTTGACAGTCAGTTTCTGAAAGATAGTTTTGCTAAATACACAATTATAACTGACAATTGTTTTCCTTCAGTGTTTTGAAGATATTATTCCATTGTTTCTGGTTTCCATTACTGTTGCTAAGCAATGCATCTATTTATCCTCCTATGGGAAGTTACTTCAGAGTCACTAATCTGTTACATACGGCCAGACATGTAAGGAATAGGAGACTATTTTTAATTTAGGTAGGAGGAGTATGTCTGGAATAGAATTATGGTAGTGAGAATGAAATGGAAAAAAAATAAGATAAAACTGTAGTGCAAAGAAATGGTGGGATTTGCAAGTATGAAAATAGAGATAAGAGCATTTTTAAATTGTATGTTATCATGATATATGTTAAAAGAGTAAGTGATATGCACACAAGGCCAAAGTACATGGATGGTGCTATGTGATAATATATCAATTACTTTATTTTTCTTTGTAAAGGAGGAAGGAGAATCCAGCTATCTGGGGACCATTGCCACATTCTTAACTGGTTACTTAAAGCCTCCATATATGATACCAATGACTCAGAAGAATAAAGATTTCTATTGCAGGGCATGGCAAATAATAGGTGCTCAATGAACGTTTGTTGAACTAAACCGATTGTAACAATTATATAAATATAATTGCCAATACCACCCAGGTTCCTTGGTTAAAACTGACCATGTGTAAGACCAAATGTTAAATGTAATCCAAACTTATCCATCTATAAGAGACAAAAACAAGTTGTGGAATCTCAGTTTTACAAAATACCAGCCATCCTTGATCGTTCATGCATTTTGTATTCCTCAACCAGTAGACAGTGAAGTATAAATGCTACCTATGTTTTATAATCACTGTTAATGAGCACATATTTTTTTTCTCAGTAGTTGTATATGGTCACCTACCCTCCGAACACGGAGATATTTCTGTCATTAAATCTTCCCTTAGCCATGGCTTTCTCAAATGAGCCCAGAGCCCAAAATTCTATTAATGGTTGGTACCGAAAAGAATTTTAAACAAAACAATGGCACCTTCCTCTGGAAACTGTGATAGATAAGCCAGCATATTTTTATTTAATTGTGGAATAGCAATTTCTGCTATACTTAGATGCCCTGTTGTTGGAAATTAGCCCTTATCCCATATTAGGAGATAGTGCTAAATACTTTTTCACAGTCAGATACATACCAGGGTACAGTAGAATGTGCAAACAATTCCTGTTGCAAACACAGAGCCCCAGAGATCAAACCCAGTCACTATGAAAGGAGAAAAAATATTGAAAGAAGTTTCTCTAAGGAAAGTAAAAGAACAAACTTTATGAGGAAAAAGTCACAATATTTTTGTCTGTGTTCTTTGTGCGCAAATGGAAATCAAATTAGAGTTGTCTCATTAAATTTTCTCACCTCTGATAAAGATTATTTTATTACATTATTATACCTCAACCCAGCCCATAATTTTCATGTAATGCTAAAAGCCAAATTATTCCTCTTAAGATTCTAGAGCTTCCAATCTCTGCCCCAATTGTTTGTCTGTTTGTTTTTCTTAACAAAGTTAGTCTGAGTATTTTGAAACCACCTAAACGTTGACCATGAATAAATATTTCTCATTATAATCACATAGCACAATTAAATTGAATACTGAGGACTTCTAATATTACAGGTATTATTATTAAATTTCTTTCACTTTTGTTTCTTCTTTCCTTTTTTTCCGTAGGATTCTTCTTTCAGAGGGGTCAGGTATAAATCTTAAAATAATTACTACAAGCACATTTTACTCATGTATTCAGAGTACCAACTTCATGAGATTGCTGAGAAAGGACCATATATTATAGATGACCTTATTTAGTGGTTGTGTATGTACCATACAAAATTGTCAAACTTACTGTTACCAAAGGAGAAAGGGAAGGAGTAGGGATAAGTTAGTAGTATGAGATTACTGAAACACACTACTATACATACCTCACACCAGTCAGAATGGCCATCATGAAAAAATCTACAAAAGTAAATGCTGAAGAGGGTGTGGAGAAAGGGGAACCCTCTTGCACTGTTGGTGGGAATGTAAATTAATACAACCACTATGGAGAACAGTATGGAGGTTCCTTAAAAAACTAAAAATAGAATTACCATATGACCCAGCAATCCCACTACTGGGCATATATCCTGAGAAAGCCATAATTCAAACAGACACATGCACCCCAGTGTTCATTGCAGCACTATTTACAATAGCCAGGTCATGGAAGCAACCTAAATGCCTATAGACAGATGAATGGTTAAAGAAGATGTGGTACACATACACAATGGAATATTACTCAGCCATAAAAAGGAATGAAATTGGGTTATTTTAGAGACATGGATGGACCTAGAGACCGTCATACAGAGTGAAGTAAGTCAGAAAGAGAAAAACAAATATTGTCGGTTAACGCATATATTTGGAATCTAGAAGAAAAGTACAGATGAACCGGTTTGCAAGGCAGAAATAGAAACACAGATGTAGAGAACAAACGTATGGATACCAAGGGGGGAGAGTGGGGGTGGGGGTGGCAGTGGTGGGATGAATTGGGAGATTGGGATTGACATGTATATACTAATATGTATAAAATAGATTACTAATAAGAACATGCTGTATAAAAAAAAAAAAAAAAGACACAGGTATCCCAGTGTTCATTGCACTATATACAATAATCAGGACATGAAAACAACCTGAATATCCAACGACAGACAAATGGTTAAAGAAGATGTGGTACATATACACACTGGAATATTACTCAGCCATAAAAAAGAATGAAATTGGGTCATTTGTAGAGTGTGGATGGACCTAGAGACTGTCATACACAGTTAAGTAAGTCAGAAAGTGAAAAACAAATATTGTATATTAACACATATATGTGGAATCTAGAAAAATGGTACAGATGAACCTATTTGCAAGGCAGGAATAGAGATGCAGATGTAGAGAACAGACATGTGAACATGGGGGGTGGGGAAGGGGAGGGTGGAATGAATTGGGAGATTAGGATTGACATATGTACACTACCATGCGTAGAATAGGCAGCTAGTGGGAACCTGCTGTATAGCGCAGGGAGATCAGCTCAGTGCTCTGTGATGACCTAGATGGGTGGGATTGGGGGGGGGGGGGGGAGGGAGGTCCAACAGGGAGGGGATATATGTATACTTATAGCTGATTCACTTCATTGTATAGCAGAAACTAACACAATATTGTAAAGCAGCTATAATCCAATAGAAAAAAAAAGATAAACAACAAAGATTTACTGTATAGCACAAGGAACTATATTCAATATCTTGTAATAACTTATAATGGAAAATAACTTGCAAAAAAATATATACAACTGAATAACTTTGATGTACAATCTAACAAAACATACTGTAAATCAACCATACTTCAAAAAAAAATTGCCATAACTTCAGTGATTAGAAAACAAGCAATAATCACATTGGGTGTTTGGAACCATGTGGATAAAATCAAGTAACTAGTTATCTACATTGTTTTCAATGTTCAGTTTATAGAGCTTTATGTTGTGACAACTACAGTAATTCAAGCACCCTAACCACAGGAATGTCTCCTCAACAAGATGTTGTGTGTATATTTCTCAAGGTGACAAGACATGTATAAAAATGGTGGACAGTGCAAGAGAGTGTCGCTAGCTCACCTTGATTGAGGGCCAGAGCAGGAGCATACACCACCACTCCTGTGTAGAGAATCTGGTGGAGAGACAAGAATCAGATGAACAGTGAGAAAAGTGACACAGAAAGTAAGTCTGCCTAAAAAATTCCTTATGACCTTAGAGCTACATTTCCTTAAACTTCTTCATCAAACAGTTCAACCCCAGGCACTCTTGTTTTGAAATCCTTGGCTACTGTAACTAATTTGCAGAAGGGATAATAAGCATGCGATGGAGGAAGAGTGTTGGACTTTTAAGATGGCTGCATATTTTGAGATTTTATGGCTAGATCTGGTATATTTCTGAAGGATATGAAAATAGGGTTCAAGTTAAGCTTTTGATTCACCCTTCCACTACCCCATCATACACATATCACCGTGACACAAACACATTTTAGCAATTTGAAATATAAATTTTAGAGTGGAGATGGAAATAATCCGTGATTAGAGCACCACGTAGGGAAAACTATCAACATGGGTGATCTTCATAGGGAGTATATCTTCAAGCTCCCAGACCTGCAGCTACTACACCGATGGAAGTGGACGGAGTCCCATTTAATTTTAAATGAAATTTCACCATTTAGAGATCCATGCGGGGTTTTAAAAGGCAAATATCTACGGACAGGTCAAGGAGCAGTGTTTCCCTCTTTTTCTTGTTCTTAAATCCTTCAGTCAGTGAGTGGGAGTTTTGATTAGAAAAGAGAAGGGAGTTAACTTCTAGCAGAAAGTTCTTGGTGAGTCACGGGAAATGCATTGAGGGTATCCCACAGGCAAGTGTGGAGCAGAAAGAGGGCACCCTAGAACCCAGGAGAGGAGTCCAAAAGGGGAATGTGGGAATATTGGTTTGAGAGTATAGTCTTAAACAGATTTTCAGCAAAACGGGTATTTCTGGTTCAACATAGTTTACTAGTAAAAAAACAAAACAAAACAAAATTAGTTACCAGATCATTTCATATCAAAAGCAACTTGAACAGGTTAAATAAGAGTTCAAAGTAAATTTAAGAAAAAGCTTTTATTCCCTTGGTGGTTTATTTTATATATATATATATATTTGTTTGTCATTATTTGTACAGATATATGGGGTCTATGAAATGTGGAAATACCTTGATAGAATCATTTGTCTTGAAAGTGCTATCCTTAGAAGAAAGTAGTTTCTTCTTAGTGTTGAATCTTTCCTTTAATTGTGCTAATTGCCCCCTGAAATAAACAAACCCATACTTGTCACTCCCCAATCCACCTCTGCAGCAATCCTTACCCCTTACCGTCTGCAAAATATAGATGGCTGTGGCTGCATAGCGAACTGGTTTGTTGAATCGTAGTTGTAAGTACTAGAAAGAACAGAGAGAAGGACATGCAAAGAATCAGCAAGTTTTATGTAAGGGCTGCTAAGAAGGTTTTTTGTTTTCTTGGTATTTCTCTGAGTTTAGTTCTTAGTTTATAACATGATTTTATGCTATCTGTACTTGGGAGAAAAGGAAACAAATTTGGATTCTTTAAAGTCAAAGATATAGTAAAACTCAATTTTTGCTCAAGCTTCCCTTGATGGTCAGAGAAGATAAATGTTTTTTATTTTTAAATTGTTATTGCTTCAATAAAAACCAGATTTTCTGGCTCATTATCCAGGGCTCTTCCTAGTGGATATGCTAAAGCCATTATTTCCTTTTATATCCCCACTGTTCCCAAATTCAGCTCAGGCCTTCCTTTCCTCTTTCCCAGATCAATGCAGTAGCCCCCTAACTGACCTCTCTAATTCCAAGCCTTGCCCACTCATTCCACCAACCACACACCTGCTGCATTGATTCTCCTAAAGCAGAGCTCTGGTCATGTCATGCTTTTCCTCAAACTTTCCAGTGATTCTCTATCATTGACAAAACAAAATGCACATCCCAGGCTTGACATTCTAAACCCTCTACTGTCTGATCCACACTCTTCCTGTCTTAGCTCACATCACTAACCCTCACATGATTTATTCTCCACATAAAATCATTATGTATAATTCAACCAGCATGCTTTGTACTCTGCAGATTTGTCCTTTGTGTAGACAGATTTTCATTGTGAGAGAGCCTCCTTCTCTCCAAATTCACCAATTCTTAGAGAATAGACCTGAGGATATGGGGAGGGAAAGGTAAGCTGTGACAAAGTCAGAGAGTGACATGGACATATATACACTACCAAACGTAAGGTAGATAGCTAGTGGGAAGAAGCCGCATAGCACAGGGAGATCAGCTCGGTGCTTTGTGACCACCTGGAGGGGTGGGATAGGGAAAGTGGGAGGGAGGAAGATGCAAGAGGGAAGAGATATGGGAACATATGTATATATACAGCTGATTCACCTTGTTATAAAGCAGAAACTAACACACCATTGTAAAGCAATTATACTCCAATAAAAATGTTAAAAAAACAAACAAAAGGATAGCCCAATTGCCATTCCTGTTCCTCCTCATACTTTCTCCTCTGAGCATTTAGGGCAACTATATTAAACTTCTTTCATATGTAATAACACTTGATCACCTTCTGCCTTATATTTTAGTGTTGGATTCGCATACCTTACTGTATTTGTTTCGTATGGCTACTGTAACAAAATATCACAAATTTGGTGGCTTAACGCAACAGAACTGTGTTCTCTTACAGTTCTGGAAGCCAGGAGTTCAAAATCAATTTCACTGGGCCAAAATCAAAGTGTTTGCAGGGCTCTGCTCCCTCTGGAGGTCTTAGGGAAGAATTTGCTTCTTTGGGGTTTTTGGTGGCTGCAGGCAGTCCTTTAGCTTTTAGCTTTATCACTCTAATCTCTGCCTCTTTGGTCACACTGCCTTTTCTTCTGTCTGTCAAATCTCCTTCTGCCTCCCTCATATAAATGTGTTTGTACTTAAGGCCTACCTGGTTTAACCAGGATAATCTCTCCATCTCAAGATCCTTAATTTATTCAACTTTACAAAGATCTCTTTTTCTAAACCATATAAGGTAACAGTCACAGGTTCCTGGGATTAGAACATTTATTATGATTTTTAGAGGGAGGGGGATGCATTTTTCAGCTTACCACACTTACTTTACCTGGTACATGTAAACAAGGTCTTATTTTATTTTATCTTCGTCTTTCATGTATTCATTCATTTAACAAATATTTATTACTTGCCCTCTATATGGCATTCTGCTATACAATGATAGCAAATATTATATAGTTCATGTCACAAAGGATTTTACAGATTAGAGGAGACCACTAACAAATTTATACTAAAGTAAAGTTACAGTGATGGTATGTACTAAAAGAAAAGTTACAGGGAGCTGTGAACACACTAAACAGATGGATCTGATTTACTGTTGGAGGTCAAGAAAGGTATTCCTGAACAAATATTCTAGAAGGCACTAGTATTTGTCTTCCAGTGCATGATAAACATGTACTGAATGAACAAAATAAACGTTAAAAGTAGCAAATGACTTGAGGACTTAATATCCTGGTGGTAGTTCTTGGTAATAATTTCTAATTGGTAGTAGTTCTTACCTAATTTAGGAAAAATCATTCTGATTAACCCAGGAGTTTACTGATGTGTCCTTTTCCTAGAAGTGATACATAAGTAAGTGTTGATTGATGGCTTAAGGTGGAACCTTCTTTGAAACCCTAGAAAAGACTCCTCTTGACAGAATTGTGACTCAGTTTCACACTAATCCACATCTCCCAATTTACTGCTCAACTCTTCCCCCAAGGAAAGAACCACCTTATTTTCAGACCATCTTTCTTCAGGCAACACATTCAGTACACTGTGAGTCAGGTAATAATCCGGTGGATGTGTGACTTAGGGCACCAGCTATGAGGAAAATATTTTTAAAGAAGTAAGGAGTAAGGGGATGGAAAAAGATATTCCATGCAAATGGAAACCAAAAGAAAGCTGGAGTAGCAATTCAGGAGTAAGGAAGTCACTGAGAGAGAAGCTGAAAGTCTCAGCTATCATAGGATAAAAAACAGTGCAAAACTTTTTAGCTGAAGACAACATGGGTTCAAATCACATGTCCTTGGAAAGATTAGTTTATTGCACTGAACGATGGCCACCTCTTTCTAAAATTGGCATTTGTAGGATCTAATGGTATAGTGTACGATAACGTCAAGTGCAAGGACAGGAATATAGTGTGATCTTAGTGACTGTAGTAGTCATTGTGGGTGTGACCCCTGGAGCTTATTGGCACTCTCTGTCCCAGCACATGTTGATAGCATCTAACTGCACCATGATTTTCTGCTTGAGGGCTTTATCTCACCCCTTGCACAGGGCAGACTAGAAGTACTTGGGGGTGTTATCATTGTCTTTCAGCCAATGACAAAAGGAAGTTGGACCAAAAAATCCCAGTTATTTTCATTTCAAGGAGGCCAACCCTGATATGTGATCTGTACTGTCCCCCAGAAATCCCCAGTGAGATAGAACCTCAGTTGCTCACAATAACAGCCTGCTCAAAAACATACCTTTATTGGTTTCCTTTTTTTCCATGTCTTACTTGCCACTTGCCTACCAATACTTAATAAAATCATTTCCCCCCAAAATGACTTGCATTAAACTCCTTGTCTCAGAATTTGCTTCTGGGGGAACACAACTTAAGACGGTGGTATTTCTACCAAATATGATTCAAGTGGAGACTGCAAAATTGCTTGTAATGAGCTATGTCTTCTGGTTGACAGGGATTCTTTTCCCATCACATGAAGAACCCAGGATAGCCTACTAGAGGATGAAACCAAGTGTAGTATGCTACAAGCTGTCCCATCTGAGTTCCCCTAGATCAACGAGCCACTAACCAACCCACTAGCTGATGGCAATTACAGAGATGGCCCCAAATAAGAGCAGAAGAACCTTACTGTCTTACTAGACTCTCCTGAGCTCAAGTCAGATTATTGATCCACAAAATTGTGAGCAGGTAAAATTGTTGGCTTAAGAAATTTATTTTGGGATGGTATGTTACACAGCAATAGATAACTGATATAAAATGTGGTATCAGAAGTGGAGAAACGTAACAAAACCCAAACTATGTGATATTGGCTTTGGGACTGTTTGGGATATGAAGTCCAGGAAAGCAAAAGGGAAATTGTTCCTGAAAAATGGAAAGGTAGGGAGAAAACTGCTATAGGAATCAGCAAAAGTCAATGGTTTTAACATCTTAGTTTAGTTCCTCTAAATTCAGTCAATTCAGTCAAACTAGAGAGACAGTATTAAGAAAAATATATATGAAAATAAAAAAGAACTAGATCAGAAGTAAGACACCTTGAATTCTAGTTTGAGCTTTGCCACTATCTCACTCTGTAATCTAAGCCTCTAGTTTCTCATCCATGAAATAAGAGACTATTCGAACTGCATAATTCTCCATCTGAAAGATTGTATTCACTCACTCACGTATCCAATGGTCATCCTGGATCGGTGTATAGCTTTAAATACAGTCAAAAGTAAAAACGGAAGTTCAGCAGAAAAGTTGCATGCTTTGTGCTTGCTTTTAAAAATAGCACAGGTGGGCTTCCCTGGTGGCGCAGTGGTTGAGAGTCCGCCTGCCGATGCAGGGGACACGGGTTCGTGCCC
>NW_020175186.1:6900945-6966968 GCF_003031525.2 Neophocaena asiaeorientalis asiaeorientalis
AAAAAAAAAAAAAAAAAAAAAAAAAAAGTAAAAATAGCACAGGTAACATTTACCATCATGTTCGACTATTTTCAAAACCCCATACCTGATATAGCCACACTATTTTCCATCTCAGGAAATAAGTCCACTTTTCATGTTGGTTCAAGTATCATGGAGCCATCCTTGACTCCTCTTTCTGTCTCACTCCCCACATGCAATTCATAAACTAATCCTGGCACCTCCTCCCCACCCTTTCAAAATTTCACTTGCATCATCCCCTCTGTCTCCACGCTAATACCATCATTCTTGCCTAGATTACAGCAATAGCTTCCTAACTAGACCCCCTGCTTCAGCAGTAAAAACCTTATAATTACCCTCAGCATACAGCTAGAGTAATACTCTTAAAATACAAATCACATTACAGCACTCTTCTGCCCAAACAGTGCAATGACCCATCCCACTGAGAGTAAACACCAATCCTTATAATGACCTAAAAAGGCCTCATAACATTGGTTTAGACCCTATCACACCCTAAATATGCATTTACAACAAATATTTTGTCACTTTATTTACTGTACTGAAATAATAATAATGATATCTTATACCTACACACCTAATTTCTCAAATTTTAAATATAATTACTAAAATGCCACAGATGTAATTTAAAGGAGAACTAAAAGGAAAGCAATTTACAGGAAAAAAAAGTGTATAATCTATGCTTAGAAAACACTATGGAAGAAGTAGTAGCCTGGGCATTATAATGAAAAAGTCTGGATTAGAGAGAAGTAAGTAGTTCAGAAACTATTTAGTTTAAGAAGTCCAAGAAAAATGAGAAAGCAGGTAGACATCAGCTCACAGGTAGTGTTAAGGGTAAATAACAGCATGCTGGATCTATTAATGTTTGATGAGAGAAAGAAGAAAATAACTCTAAGTGAAGTGGAGACAACATGATGAGACCAATTATAAACTGTCCAAGTGGAGATAATGAAAATGTATGATAGTGCAAATGAGCTGAGCCTAATTTATAACTTGAGGGTGAGAACAGTTCCTTATGCTTTGACATGGGAGAGGATAGTGACAAAGTAGCACAGGTGACATAGATTAGTCTTGAAATCCCCCTGCATATCAAAACATTTAAATAAGTTGGCTATTGCCAATCCCAAAACACAATGGCTTAAAAACCAAGGACTTAATATTTCTCACAATTATTAGGATTGGCTGGGTGATTCCTCTACTTGATTCTCCAGGGCTGCCATGGGGCTGCAATCAATGGGAAGGTCAGCTGGGGGAGAAAATCCAAGATGGCATCACTCACATGTCTGGTGATTGGTGTTGGCTGCTGGCCAGTGTGCTTCTGTTCTTCTCTACTTGTTCACTCATCCTCCAGAAGCTAGAACAACTAGACCCACTTCCTGACATAGCTTATATCAGGACAACATTCCAAGAAGGCAAAGGCAGAAGCTATAAGCCTCATGAGACTTAAGCTCCCAATTCACACATCACTTCTGCCACATGCTATTGGTCAAAGCAAGTCACAAGCAAGTCACCATCCCAGATTCAAGAGGTCAGGAAATAGACTCTACCCTTTCAGTTTTAACTACTTCAAAAGATCCTGGTAAGAATATCTATGGCTAGGGCTTCCCTGGTGGCGCAGTGGTTGAGAATCTGCCTGCCAATGCAGGGGACACGGGTTCGAGCCCTGGTCTGGGAAGATCCCACATGCCGCGGAGCGACTGGGCCCGTGAGCCACAATTACTGAGCCTGCACATCTGGAGCCTGTGCTCCGCAACAAGAGAGGCCGCGATAGTGAGAGGCCCGTGCACCGTGATGAAGAGTGGCCCGCACTTGCCACAACTAGAGAAAGCCCTCACACAGAAACGAAGACCCAACACAGCCATAAATAAATAAAATTAAAAAAAAAAAAAAGTTTATTAAAAAAAAGAATATCTATGGCTAGGTAGCAGAAGATGGATGATGAACAAATAAACATAAATTCAAGTTTCTATACAGAGATTGGTAGAAATTTGGGGACGGCAACAACAACAAGAACAATAATGATAAATAATATAAAACTCTTCCATGGCGTTTACAACCTGCCAGGCTCTGTTAAAAGTATTTGCATATAATAACTCTTACTCCTCACAGACATTCTTTAAGATGGGTAGTTTTATTATTCTTATTTTACATATGTGAAAATCAGGTACAGAGAGGGTAAGTCATTTTCCCAAAGTCATACAGCTAGTTAAGCAGCAGAGCTAGTATTCAAAGCCAAGTAGCCTGAGTTTAAAGTTCATACTTTTAACCCCTATGCCACACTGCTAATTCTTATAAAGAAAGAGGCAGTCCCAAAATATGTACTTTACACAATCTGAATTTCTTCTTATTAGGGTACTACAATTTAGAAAATATGTAAAGGGCAAAGGTAAATGGTAAATTAAATTCAGTGAAATGCTTATATGTCGTCCTCTATCTGTACTGTCTCAAATCTCCTCAGTTATATACTTGCAATTGGTTTAATGTAGTAACTGAACTGTTTTACTAAAACTGTACAATCCACTGTACAACCTTGACTAAGTCATTTATCTGTATCTCCGTTTTCTTAGCTGAAAAGTGACAATACACAATGTTCTTTGTGCTTTGCAGAATACTGATGTTAATAATAATACAAGTAATAACATCAGCTTTCCTTCATTGAGAATCTCCTACAAGTTAGACAGTATATTAGATGTTTACCTACATGTTCTCATTTAATCATTGAAGTAGCCTGGTGGGCTTGACTTTGTTATTTCTGTTCTACAGATGGAAGGTGTATGTGTCTGTAGATGTCTTTGGATACAAGTGTATCTGTATCCAAAGCTTAAGCTTTCCCCAATAACACTGCAATATTTTTTCCCATGATGTATAATTGCCCTGAAAATAAGTGAGTGTTTTTCAACTATCATGTGTTATCATCAAGACAATGTGTATCACTAGAGAAAAAAGCAAGAATAACAAAACATGTTCAAGTGGAGAGGAAACAGCAACTACCTCCCAAAGTGAAGACGAAGGAAGTAGTTGTCTTACCTCATATGTGCTGGTGATGCCAGATCTGTAGAACACAGGGAGAAAGAGCTCTGATGTGAAGATAATCACAAATGCGTACGCAACGAAGAAGATGATGAAGGATGCCCCAAAGCGGTAGACCTCAGCCGGGGTCCCCAGGACAGTGACAGCGGACATGAAGCTGGCTGTCAGAGACAATGCCACGGGGCCAAAGGTCATTTGCCGTCCCCCAACCAGAAACTCCCTTGAAGTTGCCTTTTTTCTCTCCCTAATGGCAAAGAACACCCCAATTCCAGAGGAAATGACAAAGAGGGCTGCAAAGACGACATAATCCCAAACTTCAAAGTTCTTCACCTCCATGCTGGGAAGTATGGCACCAGAGAGTCGCTCTCAACCTGGTCTCAGGGAGAATTTCTTTCCAAAAGCAAAGCTCAGTAGAGTAGACGCTTTTCCAGGAGAGGAGACTGTGGTTGTGTGAAGAGAATGATGACCAGAGGCACTGTGTAGCACTTCGGAAACCAAGTTGTACTCAGGGAAGATCTCAAAAGTTGACGACAAAGAGGGATCTGGTAGTGGTACCAACAGATGAGAACTTGAAATCTGACCCTGGCCTGGAGCTGTCTTTTCCTCTGCTAAAGCATATGCCACAGAGAAGGAATTCGGATGTGTTCCAAAATTAATAACCACTGGGGGTGGAATGAACTTGCCAGATAACATGTTCTTTAATCTCCTAGATTTTTTTAAACTTAAGGTTAAACATTACTGGGAACCATAGAAGTGATACAAGTTCACCACCTCAGCATTTTTAATGAGTGAAACAGAATCTGTAAAATGCCAACACAACTATCACCTGTACCTTCCTTCCGAGTAAGGGAGGGTGAAGGTGTGTCCCTGCAACTCCATGAGACAGTGGGTGTGGGGGAAAAGGAGTAAAGAACGAGGGATCAGGAGACCTTTGCTCAAGTTGGTGCAAACCTAAGTGAGCTGTGATATTGCTGATGAAATATTTAACCCCTCGGAGCTTCATCTGGAACATGGAATAATAACACCTCAGAGGGTTATGATGAGTCTTTAAGTGTCTCTGACTTTCTGACTCTCTTTTTTCTGATCAATAATTAGCTATTATGTGTGCTTATAGTGAAGCACCCTGGAACATAATAGAGTTGACTCTCTTTTGACTCTAGGCTTCAGAAAATAAATTTACCAATAATTAATAAATCTTTTGTAGTCCTCAGTTTTATCTTTTCTCTCTCTCCTTCATTTTGACCCATTCACAACTCTTGTACAAAGAGGTTAAGTTTTAGTTAAGACCAGGACAAATGAGAGAAAGAAGGTAAGAATCCAGTTATAGATTCTTTTTCTTATGTGCCTTAAAATTATTTCTATTTTTCCTCTTTTTTATTTTTTTAATGTTACATTGGAGTATAGTCGATTAACAATGTGTTGTGTTAGTTTCAGGTGTACAGCAAAGTGATTCAGTTATACATATACATATACATATACATGTAGATATTCTTTTTCAAATTCCTTTCCCATTAAGGTTATTACAGAATACTGAGCAGAATTCCCTGTGCTATACAGTAGGTCCTTGTTGGTTATCTATGTAAAATATAGCAGTGTGTACATGTCAATCCCACACTCCCTATCTATCCCTCCCCCCAGCCTTCCCCACTGGTAACCATAAGTTCATTCTCTAAGTCTGTGAGTCTGTTTCTGTTTTGTACAGCAAAGGAAACCATAAACAAGACCAAAAGACAACCCTCAGAATGGGAGAAAATATTTGCAAATGATGCAACTGACAAGGGATTAGTCTCCAAAATTTACAAACAGCTCATGGAGCTCAATATCAAAAAAAACAAACAACCCAATCAAAAAAATGGACAGAAGACCTAAATAGACATTTCTCCAAAGAAGACATACAGATGGCCCAGAGGCACATGAAAAGATGCTCAACATCACTAATAATTAGAGAAATGCAAATCAAAACTACAATGAGATATCACCTCACACTGGTCAGAATGGCCATCATCAAAAAAATCTACAAACGATAAATGCTAGAGAGGGTGTGGAGACAAGGGAACCCTCCTACACTGTTTGTGGGAATGTAAGTTGGTACAGCCACTATGGAGAGCAGTATGGAAGTTCCTTAAGAAACTAAAAATAGAACTACCATATGATCTAGCAATCCTACTCCTGGGCATATATCTGCAGAAAAACATGGTTTGAAAGGATACACACACCCCAATGTTCATTGCAGCACTGTTTACAATAGCCAAGACATGGAGGCAACATAAATGTCCATTGACAGGTGAATGGATAAAGAAGATGCAGTACATATATGCGATGGAATATTACTCAGCCATTAAAAAGAATGAAATCATGCCATTTGCAGCTATATGGATGGACCTGGAGATTATCATACTAAGTAAAGTCAGTCAGACAGAGAAAGACAAATATCATATGATATCACTTACATGTGGAATTTAAAAAAATGATAGAAATGAACTTATTTACAAAACAGTTACAGATTCTTGATTCTGCTCCTATTAGACTCTGTTTATTGTTCTGAAGTACCCCCAGCAAACCTCTGGAGGACAATTTCTCTACATCATTCATGCTTCTCCTGCCTTCTCAAAGGTCTTCCCCAACACCATCCCTACAAAACCAGTATGTTCCACAAGATCTAGTTCATGTCTACCTTGCTCTGTGGAGCCTTCCCTGACTCACATCTCCTGCTGCTCTCGCCCCCAACTCCTGTAGGAAACAGGCTCCCTTGGTACTCACTTTTTACTCTGAGAATATCCTCACCTATTTTAAAGAATCTCTATGTGTATGTCTGTATGAGCAAGTCAGCAGTTGTAGATGACCAACTCATTGAACGCAGAGGCACAAGGCCTGGTCCAGAGTGCCCAGTACATAGTTATTATGTAGCTATACATAGTTAGCTATTGTAGAAAGTAAGGAACTCATCCAAAAAACAAAAGAAGAAAACAAAAATTATCCATAATGTCCAAGGCCAGAAATATTTCCTATCAAACAGAGGAAACTTTAATTTTGTTTTTGACATCTGAGTAACTGAATGAATCTTTGATTATTTGTTTAGTCTGGGTACTGCCTGCACTCCCTACTTTGATCCATGGATTTGAATTTGACCACACAAAGCTTTGATGGCTGAAATATGCTTTTAGTTGCAAAGAAATGTGCAAAAACTCTGCCAGGAGTTGTCTCTGTCCTGTTGTTTAAATTCCTCCTCTAAGTTTACACAGTTGATATAATCAGGGTTAATGGGAAAAATAGGTCTTTAATATTTTGTCTTAACCTTGGCTTTTACTAATTTGTACCGTGGGGTATTCTAATTATATAACAGATTTTTATTTGTTAACAGTCTCAGCAGAAAATCAGAGCTCCAGCTTTCAGAAGCTTAACTATTTTATGCTTTAATATTAACATCAATTAAGTGTTAATGTTCAATCCACAAGGCATGTGGACAACTTGTACAAGTCTGGTGAATATTAATTCAAAACACTATTATTACATCAATGAAGTCCAGAGGCTAAATACTGGAGGCTTGTAGGTGAACTGTTGATGAGTACTGCTGATTCAATTAACCTTCATCAAGAAACAATATTATCTACATGGCTTCCACTGGTCTTGGACTTCAAAACAGTGGGAAGCCGAGTGGCTAATGGTTCGGGATGTGAACCTCACGCCTCTCACAGTAAAGTATTCCTTGCTTCCAACATTTTGCTGATTATAAGGCACAGCATTACTATATTAATTTAATTCTCAGTTATTTTCTATTTCTTTACACTTTCTCCCTTTGGTAGTATCCGGTGTCTTCATACTCTCTGTCTATCCCATTGAAACTCACTCTATACAAGGTTCATGCTGATTATAAAGCATAACACCCATTTATTCATAACTTTTCAGGGAAAACAAAAAGCCAACACATTCAATGGCTATGTAAGTTAGAAAGTACATCCCTATGTCAGAAATACTAACATGGGAGGAGAACAAAGGAAAATGTGCTTCTTTGGACAAATCTCAGTATCTCCTGCACCCTCTTGCAGGGGCCTCCAAGGCCACCACCTCTACTTTATTCCTTTAGTGTAAAGCTGGGACCCTTGTTAGAATGTAGACACCATCACCTGCCACACACACACTCACACACTCACACACACACACACACACACACACACACTACCTTAACAAGGCCCAGCTACTCAATTACCCTCTTGCCTAATAGGTTAGGTTTGTAGTTGTGATCATCAGTAGGCTCTGTAGTGTAAAATAGTTCTGCACCTGGTATAGAGTATTTACAATGGAAAAGAGGAAAACAGTTGGACTTTGAATGCTACCGAGGTAAGGGTGGGGGGAAGGGTAAAGAACTGGAAGGATAGGGCAACCAGGGAAAAGAACCACAGTTGCAATATTCCCAATAGCAGGCTATGCACACCATGTTTACGTTGGCCTAGGACAGAAAGGAGGAAAATAGGATAGGACTTGTCCATTTTGAGATTGCATTATCACTATATTACCTTTTCATGGCTGTTATTTTGTTTTGTTTTGAATTTGGACAGGGAAGTGGCATGATCAGAACTGTGCCTCAGATAGATTAATTCATTCTAATAATTTTACATGATGAATGAATTTTTTAATCCAGTGGACATTATTAAGGGTGACTCAAAGAACTCCCCACATGGTAAGTAAGCTGTTTAGATCAGGTTATGAAAGCAGTCCTCCCCATAGAGTTCTTCTCTCAATGATCATGCCTATCAAACCAACCCCTAGGAGACAAACTAGTGTGCCAAGCTACAGTTGAACAGAAATTATTGCGCTTTTTTTTCAAACGCAAAGGGACTGCACCCATTTTTCTCTTCCAAGGGAAATTGAATAATTCCTATCCTGAGGAAGATAATTCTATATAATTCTTACAGAGACTGATGAAGAAGGGACCACATCCAAGAATTTTACCATGAAAAAGAAAAACTACAAATCCAGAGTTTTTACTCCTCCTTTGAGCAGAAGACATGGCCTGGAGCTCTGTTGTAGAAGTCTCTTGATTAGCTGGTATTTTTATGAATATAGAAAGGTTAGGTTTGAGGAGAAAGTGAAGAAGCAAAAAGTCTGCCTACAAATTAATTAATTTTTTTTCTTCTTTTATCCTTGGGAATGACGTTAGAGACATGGCATAGGAGTAAAGACAAGGAAATGGTACACAAATATAGATGGAGGCAGGGACATTTCTCAAAACTAGTGAGACTGTCTCAGTATAAGGGAGAGCCAAAGGGATTTTAACAATGGAAATAATTAATATTAAACGTTAAATTTATTCTAGCTTTGTTGAGATATAATAACATATAACATGTGTAAGTTTAAGGTGTACAACATGATGATTTGATGCACTTATATACTGCAAAATTGTTACAACAGTAGGATTCCATAACATCTCCATCACTCCACATAATTACCCCTTTTTGGTGAAGGGAAGGGTGAGAACATTTAAGACTACTGTCTTAGCAACTGCCCAATATATAATACAATATTATTAACTATAGTCACCATACTGTCCATTAGACCCCCAAATAAATGTTAAGTTTTAGCCATGTTGTGCTGGAGTGTAGTTTCTGTCTTTTCTCCTAACCATTAGGGAAAACCTCCTATATCACTGATATTGTATTGATGTTTTATCATTTAATTAAAGGGAAAAAAAATCTGTGCTCATCTTTGATCTCAAAATGGAGCAGGATGACAGAATATTAGTGAAGGAAGAGAGACACGAAGGGGATTGAGAACCCGGAAGAAACAAAAATTGGAGAAAGAGCTCCTGAGAGCTTTATGATCTTTGAGGTTAAGTAGGGAAGACCACTTGGTATTCTAACAGAGTCACGATATGGAGATTTATTTCTTGTCTTTCTTTTCCTCCCACCCTTCTCCCTTCCCCTCCCTCCCTCCCTCCCTACCTCTTCCTTCCTTCCTTCCTTCCTTCCTTCCTTCCTTCCTTCCTTCCTTCCTTTCCTTCTTTCTTTTTTTCTTCCAAATATTAAAGAGAGGAGTTATCTGAAAAGGCTGGAACATTTAGGGCACCAAAGTGTTGACATTTGAATTTCATTCACATATTCTCACTAGAAAAATATTTGTTTCCCAAGCCCTGGTGAGATATAGTGGAAAACATCCTTTATCTGCAACAAGGACCAAATTTCTTTCTCCACCCTCTCACTAAACAATCATGATTTTTGGACACATTACTGGTTCTGAGCTACCACATTTGAAAATGGTATATCATGTTAATAATTAGATAATTAGGTAAATTTAAGTACCTAAATTACCTTTTCAAGGCTGCTCAAGTGTCACCTTCCTTGACCAAACAACCTATTTAAATTGCAAACAACCACATTCTAAAACTCTACTCTCTTCATTCTCCATAAAATGTATCTCCTACTAATATATCATATAATATTTTAAATGTTAACATCTCCCCACTAGAGTATAAGCTCCATAAAGGGCTCTATTTTGTTCTCTGAGGTACTCTTAGTACCTAGACGTTTCTGTCCATAGTAGACATTCAACAAATTAAATTATATGAGTTCTAGGGGTTTCTTTCAACTTTATAATCTATGTTTAAATCTTGTTTTACTGAGAAAAAAGGAAAACTAAAAGAAAATTTTCCAAGATTTTTTTTAAAAAGCTGAAATATCCCATCTAAATAAAAACTGAAATTTATATTTCATTCTATTAGATTCTCGAATTCATTATAGCTAAATCTGACAGTAGTTAAAACTTTATTCATTCATTCTACATACACTTAACAAATTTGAACAATGGTGATTTGCAAGTTTAAGAGGCAAATTTCAGAGTCCAGCAGAGAACATCATTTAATATTAAAACAGACTAATGGCACCACACGTCTACCATAAACAAGTAGAACACTTAAAGTGAATGTGTAGTTGGGAGGGTAATTGAGTGTGAGGCTCAAGGTTCTTTGTTAAACATCCTTAGATACCAAGCAACCCCTCCATTTTAGAATGGCAAAGGGGAAAACCACCAGCACGATCTACTATGAACTTGATTTTGTTAAATAAGCGTAAAAGGAAGGAATTTCTTGTTTGTTTCAGGCTTCTAACCATTAAAATAGAACTTTTGAATAAGTTTCAAAACGGAACAGAACTTACTATGTGTCTGACACTTTCATATATCATATCGTTTTGGTCCCTATACAGCTATAAAAATCTGTTAAAATGAGTGTCAATAGTCCCATCTTGCAAATGGAAGAAAATACACATAGAAATGCTTTGTCCAAATCAAGATCAAGTTCACACAGTCACTAAGCGGTGGTTTTAGCCTCAAATTCTATGCTCTTTGTACTGAGTGTGTCTAACAAAGACAATTTCTACTTACTCACTTTTCCAGGTTTGATGGGGAGACTTTTTTTTTTTTTTTTTTTTTTTTTTTTTTGGACGATCCCCTGCATCGGCAGGCGGACTCCCAACCACTGCGCCACCAGGGAAGCCCCGGAGACTTTTAAAAAGTAATAGAGAAAAATCTGGGGTTATCTATCCTGTCAACCTGAACATGGATAATCAACACATCTCCAGCAAAACAGAGAAGTGATAATCAAGGCTCCTTGCATTGATCCTGTGATATTGTCACATCGTCAAGTATCTTATAAATAAACAAATAACATTTCAATTAAATTCAAGCAAAATTTAATGTTGAGTGATTTTTGTTATTCAGATTCTTTGGAAATATACTCAAACATACAGTATAGTTAGCAAGCTCAGAGGTAATTTTATCAGTTACCATGGAAACTCTTTAGTCCCTCATTTCCTATCAATTCCAACGGTCCTCATGCTATCCCTGCTGTCACTAGGCACCACCATGAATGAATGACTTTTGTATATTTCTTAAACTGAAATTAACTGGTTATGTTTGATCACTAAGAATATACAAATAAATATGTCCCAGCCTCAAAGGCAACGTCAAAAGAAAATTTCGCAAAATGTGTAGTACAATGGTAATTACAACGTATAGTTTTCCAGTAGGGACTTGTTTGAAGCCATGATTTGGGTGATTATGTTCTCAAGTGTTTAGTGACAAATAAAAGACGCTGTTTTCCTCTTTAATAAGAAATCAAGATGGTAATAATGGAGGTCCATCCACACTGGTCACAGGTCATTCCCTCTTCTTCAAGAATTGAGTTTCTCAGTGATATTTGTGTGTGCCTTTTGGAATTCCATTTCTAGGAAATAATTCTTAGAAACTTTATTCTAATTCTATATCTTCTAATTTATTCTAAGACTTGCTTTCCTTACTCGCTAAGTTCCCAGGTCCTGGATGGTATTTTATTTTGGTTCATGATACATGGAAAATTCGTCATAAAAAGAACTCCCCTTAGAATTCAGTTTTTCAGTTTTCTAAAATTTAAATTTTTAGAAATTGTTTAAATTAATTATAAAATATTCTTCTTACATTAAAAGCAGAAAGAACTGAATGCAAATCTCATCTCAGTAATCTACCAACCTTATGACCTTGGGAAAGTTGTTTTATGTCTTCAGGGTGAAACTCAGGATAATGCCAAAGCACACACAGGGGAATAAGCTGGTGTAATTTGCCAGCATGGCTTTCTGCAGGAGGTCAGTGGGCATACCTGTAACAAGTTCCATGTAAAGATTTTTAGCTGGTCCTCCCTTGCTGGGGACCTTGAAGTTATTTTATTTATATCTCTTTTTTTTTCTTGAAGCTTACTCTCGGTGGCCCTGCTTATGGTTTGGGGGTGAATTTAACAGTCAAGTGATTGACACATACTTAAGTGTATCAAGTGAAAGTGTATAAGTGATAGCTCTTATTCTTACTAATGAAGACTGGAGAATTTGAGTCACAGCTAGGCTCAAATTTTTCTTCAGGTATTTATTAATTTTATCACCTTAACAAGTTATTTCATTTCTTTGAAACTCAACTCCTCATCTTTAACATAGAAATAAGACCTTTTTCATTGTATTGTTTTCTGTATTAAAGATGTATGTCAACTACCTTATGCAGAGTTGGGCATATTATAGGAACTTCAGTAATGATATCTATCCATTACCTCTATGATTGACAGCTGCCACATTTCAGCATTTGCACCAGGAACTTCCGATACTATCCTGGGAAGAACAAAGCCTAGACAAATAACATAGGAGCTACCATACTATCACTCGTAAATATTTATCCCCCAACCAGGGGGACAGAAGTCATATTTCTGATTTGCCGTTCCCTTGGCTTTTGCTCTATTCTTTGTCTTGATTATGGAAATTTTCTCAATTTCATTGCACTGATGATATTCATCATTTTGTACCTTTTGTAACACTTTCTTCTTTCTTTTCAAATGAGCACTTTGTCAATCCTAATCCCCCAATCCGTCTCATCCTCCCCTTCCCCACCCCCGTGTCCACATGTCTGTTCTCTATGTCTGCGTCTCTATTCCTGATCTGCAAATAGGTTCATCTGTACCATTTTTCTAGGTTCCACATATATGTGTTAATATATGATATTTGTCATTCTCTTTCTGACTTACTTCACTCTGTATGACAGACTCTAGGTCCATCCACATCTCTACAAATGACCCAATTTCATTCCTTTTTATGGCTGAGTAGTATTCCATTGTATATATGTGCCACATCTTCTTTATCCATTCATCTGTTGTTGGACATTCAGGTTGTTTCCATATCCTGGCTATTGTTTCCCGGTTATTGTAAATAGTGCTACAATGAACACTGGGATACATGTGTCTTTTTGAATTATGGTTTTCTCAGGGTATATGCTCAGTAGTGGGATTGCTGGGTCATATGGTAGTTCTATTTTTAGTTTTTTAAGGAACCTCTGTACTGTTCTCTATAGTGGCTGTATCAATTAGGATTGACATATATACACTACCATGTGTAAAATAGATAGCTAGTGCGAACCTGCTGTATAGCACAGGGGGCTCAGCTCGGTGCTCTGTGATGACCTAGATGGGTGGGATTGGGGGGACAGGTGGGAGGGAGGTCCAAGAGGGAGGGGATATATGTATACATATAGCTGATTCACTTAGTTGTACAACAGAAACTAACACAACATTGTAAAGCAACTATATGCCAATAAAAAAAATTAATTTAAAAAAATGAGCTCTTCGTACCTTGGGATGAGAATCTCCTTATGAACGTGCTAAAAATTTTAGCTCAGATGAAATCTGTCAGGCAAGCCAGCAGCTGACTTTTTTTGCGATGCTGTAGGTATTTGCAGCCATTATGATTTTAAGTAATTTCTTGTCATTTCTATAAATTAGAAAAGCAAGTGTATGGCCTATTTTTCAAATGTTTTAAGCTTTCCCAAGTCAACGTTATTTCATTTCCCCTATGAAGCAAAAACGTTATGGGATATCATAACAACTAGAACTTAGGGAAGAATGTAGAAGAAAGCACATTTGCAAATGATCTTGGTGTGCACTACATTTTTAAATTGTAGAGGATTAGAGAGAAAGGTTTATGGAAAAACGTTTACAGTATCAGTGCCTTCATGGGACAAACGTGAGTTGAAGAAGCTAATTTCTGCTTGTTTTAAAATATATCTATGCATGGGAATGCATATACGGATGAGATTTTAATATGTGTTTACCTGCTACATTTCAAGTTCAAAATCCCACTTCTTGTCCCTGCCAAGTAAAATTATTAGGCTTTGCTTGAGGTCTTTGAGGTCTGTCTAGAATTGCTGAGGTTTTTCTAATGGGAAAGCATGGGTTAGTAGCAAAAAGCATCAACTGGGAAAGATATACTGTGACATTTTAAATCATAAGCACTTTTGATAGCAATTTTAGAAAAATATATTGCAAGCCAAATAAATGCACAATTTTTATTTTTAAGAATTCATCACCAGCATAAATTAAAAGGCTGTGTACAGTATCCCTGAGGAAGGAGGGTTAGGGTGGAGTGGGGAGGGCACAATTAATCCTAAGATGCTGAGGATATCACCAAGTGAGCCATTCACCATTTTCAGTGTTTTTAAAAATATCAGATCAAAGCAATTTGGGATTTGAAGTGAAAGGAACTGAGTTTGAACCAAGCTCTATTGCTAATCTGCAGTGTGATCTTGAGTAAAACAAACAAGCAAACAAATTTAAAAAGACACCTTTGTTAAAATGAAGATGATACTACTTACCTCAAAGGGCTGTTGTGCGGTTTCCGTACTATTATGCATTATAAACTGTAAAAGCATTACACAAGGATGCTGGCATATGCAGTCAGGGGGAGACAGGGAGAATAACAGAATCTTGTGCTTAGATATCAAATGGAATTGAATTGCATTCTGCTATATTATTTACTAACTATACAACTTAGTCTGATTACTTAACCTCTCTTGAGTTTCCTCTTTGGTAAAACAAGAATACCTTGCAAGGTATTTATGAACAACAGAAGAGATCACCTAAATCAGTGCCTACCACACAGTAGTTTTTCTATACACATTAGGTGCTTTCTTTTTTTTTTTTTTTTTACCATGAGGGTATGAACACAGGAATCAATGTAGTAAAATAAGCACATGTTGAGCGCAAGCTATGTAAAAGGGTTAAAGCTTAGTGCTGAGGAAGCGTGCAAGGGCAAAAGAAGGCTGGCTCATGGTCCCAGGAAAGCTATTATCTAGTAGGAATGTGAAGATGAAAAGATAAGATCTATAAACACATGATGTAATTTATGATTCATCATCTTAATCAGGAACACTGGCAGTGAAAAGGGTGCTATGATACTGGGGCAGAGATTGCTGTTGTAAGCAAACGAAAACCTATGGTCACCTTCTCTACAGGGCATATGTCAGGCATTGGGAAGGGAGAATAAATTCAGCTGACTCTCCAATTGCCTCAGATCAACTTTTAGGCCAGTGATATTTTGTTTCTGATCACAGGAGGATCCAGAATGTTCTGGTTTCCAGCCAATGTCTGCACCGGGTAAATGCTTGAGATCCAGAAGGGGCACATCCTCCAACGTCTTGTGAAAATACACGCTCCAAAACAGGATTCTCACTGCAGTGGAGGAAAACCTACACACTGCAGCTGATTTGCTTTGATGCCCTGATTTCTGCCACTAAGCCTGACTTCTTAGTATGTCTATTTTTAGTCACCAAGGAATGAAAATGCACCTAATGCCCTTGGGATTAAAGTTAACTTCACCGTCAAAGGAGGAAAAGCAGAGAGCAAGTAGAACTCACAGTACTGCTATTAAAAACATTTGTGCTGGGCTTCCCTGGTGGCGCAGTGGTTAAGAGTCCACCTGGCGATGCAGGGGCCACGGGTTCGTGCCTCGGTCCGGGAAGATCCCACATGCCGCGGAGCGGCTGGGCCCGTGAGCCATGGCCGCTGAGCCTGTGCATTCGGAGTCTCTGCTCCGCAACGGGAGAGGCCACAACAGTGAGAGGCCCGCGTACCGCAAAAACAAACAAACGAAAAAAACATTTGTGCTTGATTTTGTCTTTGTGTTAAATCGAGAAGCTTCTATATAATTTAGGTATAAGAATCAACTGAAGAAACAAACAAAAGAATCAACTGACACTGTTCCTACACAAAAGGAACAATTCTATTTTTAGGGATGGTGGCTCTGTCTGTCCATTTATTGTATGCCTTACATTCTGTTTCCCTAAGAGTGGCCTTATACTTGATTAAAGGATTCTGGTTTTGAGTAACAACCTGAACTTGCAAATCTGAATTAAATACAAAAAGAGGCGGGGGCGGGGGGAAGCTTTTAAAAACCAGTGAGTGACCTTGTCAGGCAGAAGTAAATATTTTTAAGAAGACAGGGTATCATGGTGGACAGCTCATGACTTTGATCGAATCTGGATTCTTTCCCAAGTTCTGCTCTGCACTACAGCTTTGAAGAAAGTTCTGAAAACTGAGACCTATTGTCCTCAGCTGTGATATGAGAATAACACTGTGAAAGACAGTCGTTTGGATTAAATAAGATAATGCTTGTAAAGTAGACGATTAATACAGTACTAGGCCTACAGGTGGGGTAACTCAATAAATGGTCTTACTGCTTAGGATATAAAGTTTATAAATATGCATCTTATAAGAAAATCTTACTTCACTAAAAATTTTAAAACTTTTACTTAGCAATTTGCACACTACCAAGACAATTTTCCCTTCAGTTAAAGATTTATTTTTGGACTTTGGCTTTTGTTAATAATTGTTTTATCTAGTAAAAAGATGTTACTGCCTAGCTATATCAAAGGTCACCGATCACAAGCATAAGACATAAATTTAACTGTGACTTCATAAATTGTAAAGTTTCATTGCAGGCAATAGTCACTGAGTGTGAAGGAAAAGTATCAATATTACTTGTGAGAATAAAAAAGACATTCTCAACAATTTTTAGAATCTCAATCATCTTGGATAAAACATTTCCATAAATTGATTTCACATCCCATCTTTCCAGGGAATCAAAGGCTCATTGAGCAGGCATACCATGCAATCTTGTTCCCAAGTCCAGCCCATGGGAAAGAGCTTACAGGAGGGAAAAGAGAAAAAAAGAAATGTACCTTTACTATGTGCTGATCAAAGTGCTACACACTGCATGACAAAGCCAAATATCATCTGAGGTCCCCTTGCTTCTTGAGATGGAATCTTAATTTTCTCAGAGCCCCACTAATTAAACTACGTATGAATACCAGGAGACATCTGTACAATTTTGTTAATTCTCAGGAACCTATCTTTTCTATGGTCATCTGTACCTCCAGTGAGAACATAAGACTAGATAAAGGAGAGCTTGGGGAACCTGGGGAAACCTCTTTCAGGTAACACCTTGGCCAGGACTCCAGGGAATGTGCAGATTTACTGCTAGGATGGTTCCTAGAAGATCAAAAAAAGTAATGGCCCGTGATGAAAGAAGTTGAAGTCTGCATCGCCAAGGCAGATGGTGGAGAAAGGATAAAATGGCCTAGGAGCCCTATCTAATCATAATAAAAATATCAGTCAAATGTAAATTGAGAAACATTCTATAAAACAAGCACGCCTCAAATCTGTCAAGGTTATCAGAAACAAGGAAAGTCTGAGAAACTGTCACTGCCTAGAGGAGGCTAAATAAAGAGATGACAGAATGTCATGGAATATTCTGGATGAGATCCTACAGCAGGAAAAGAACATTAGGTAAAAATCAAGAAAATCCAAATAAGTACGGACTTTAGTTAATAAAAATGTATTAATAATAGTTTATGAGTTGTGACAGTTGTAGTCTTGTAGTGTGAGAAATTAATAATGGGGAAACTGGCTGGGGGATATATGGGAACTCTGTGCCTTTGTACCTTTTCTGTATACCTAAAACTGTTCTAAAATTAAGTGTATTCAGAAAAAAATAGACTCGGGTAAGTGAGCAAGCTGGACAGGTATATTATAGGCAGCCGGAAGACAGCAGAGGCTTAGGCTTCACCAGAGGTGCCCTGAAGCAAAGAAGCTAGTGGTCAGCCTTGACTGCCAGAAGCTGAGATGTCACAATTGTTATAACAAATGGCAAGGCCAGAGTGGCAGTCAAGGAGGCTTAAATCAGTGAGAATTATGGACATGTAAATAGAGGATAGTGCCTCTAAGGGTAATGATACCTGGAGATCTGAGGAATCAGCATGTTTCCTAAAGTCTGAATTACTGTGAGTCCCCTGGGTTCATTAACTCACCTGGTAGTCACTTCCTCAGTCCATGAATGTGTACTTGTGACTGACATCCTTGGCTATTGGAGTATCCACCACACTAAGTCCCTTGGCCTTTGGGGTAATTACCAGCACAGTAAGGAAAACAAGTGGAAACCTCTGAAACTTCATCCCAAGCCTGGCCAAAATAGTAAATTTAAAGCAATATCACATCCCAGAGGAGATGACAGAGAGATTAAAACATTACAAGATTTAAGGAAGGCAGGAGTGAGAGTCATTCTCCCAGTTCTATTTCATTTGTTAGACTGAGCTCCTATAAAAACCAAATGGATCCTAGAGAATGGCGTAGACGATCACAAGCTCAACCAAGGAGCAGCTACAACCAGGGTTACCATGGCAAACAAGATATTTCTGTGACATTAGATTGATATAGTATGACTTTGGGTACATGGTATGTGACCATTAATTTGGTGAATGTATTCCTTTCAATCCCATCACAATTGAGGATCAGAAACAGTTGACACTCACAGTAAAGAGATGGTAATATATTTACAATTTTAACCCAGAGTTATGTTAACTCTCCTTTTCTTTGTCATAATATAGTAAAGAGATTTGGGCTTTTCTGACATCCTGCAAAATATGACACTGATCTAGTATATCATTGACATCACATTGATCAGCTAGAATAAGGAGGAGGTGACTTACACGCAAAAGCCTTTGAGACATAAGTGCTACAGAGGCACGTAGATCAACCTTAAGAATATTTGGAGACCTGCCACTATAGTGAAACATTTTGGGGAGCCAGAGGTCCGAGATGTGTCAGGACATTTCTTTAAAGTAAAAGACAAATTATGAATCTTGCATCCTCTTCCACAAAGAAATCTAATTCCTGGAAATCTCTTTTGTTCTGGAGGTAACCCATTTCACAACTAGGAATACTGCTCTGACCCATATATTGCATGCCATGAAAGAATGTCAGCATTGACTGGGAACCAGAGAAATAAAGATCTAAGCTGCAGTGTAAGTGGGCCTGCCACTTGGGTCACATGATCTGGCAGAATCTATGATTTTGGAGATGTCATTGGTGGAAAAAGATGTACTAAAGAATTTGTGTCAGACCCCTGTGAGAGAATCAACATGTAGAGTCCTGGGTCCTGAACCCTGGTAGAGACAGAAATGTTGCATATTTTTGGAACTTCTCATCATGAACTGGATGGATGGACCAAGTCATAAAGCCAGGCAGTAGTTCCAACTGAAATCCATCAGAAGACAGACTGATGGATTCAGGATTGAGTATAGGCAGAACCAAGTTTGGTTTAAGGATCGGTCAACTTGGTATGTAATGGAAAAAAAAATGGACAGTGGCTGCAATACAGCCTCCCTTAGGGTGGCCTCTGAAGTAGCACTGTTAGTTACTCAAGTAGATCTATAAGCCACTTGGTGGCGAGATGATTATTTTGGGCCCCTTCCAACTGGGAAAGTGATTCATTCTCAGAGAGTGGGCATTTAATCCAAATGTGGGTTTTTCTTTTCTGTCCACAGAGCATCAGACAGCACCACCCAAAATGGGAATACTGCTTTCTCTTCTTGATTCGCACTCATAAACTTGCACTAGGGCTTTTAATGTGGAGCAGACATTACTAAAGCTTTGGGAAGATGAGGGTGGGAGGATTGTTTACATAACCACATGCAAACAACTTGAAACTGAATACCATCCATCCCTTTTCTTAAAAGGGTTTGGTTTTGTTTTGTTTTCTGCCATTTTACACTTTGGTTATTCATCTTCTCTCTACTTTTCTTTCTTCCTCTCTCTTTCTCCTGAGGAGCAAAATCCATCAACCAACTAATCAAATAAAAATTCTCCCATTTTCTTCTTCAGAGTAATTCGGTTCTGTACAGTTCCAACCGACTAACTCAGTTCGGAGCCTCCCTTTGACCAATAAAAAAGGTAAAGAAAGCTTTGAATTACTACTGTAAGAACCCAATCCTTGTTTTCTGTGGAGCAGGGTGTTTGATTTTCCAGATAGAGATATAATAAAGTCCATGTTGATGATGCTATAAACAAAATCTTTGAACTCTGTATCTTAGGAAATATAAACTAATATAAAATTTAGTTATATGCTACTCTGATTCCAGATTTAGGTGCAGGCAGTATCTATTTTTCCTAAAAGATAACGTTGTAAAATCTGAGCATAAACTTATTTTAGGGAGGACAAAATAAAATATGTTTTAAATCACTCAGAGAAGAAAACCCATGGTTGGGTTTTGGAAGACCTGGTTCAAGTTCCACTAATTAGCCTGTGCTTTAGTTTCATCTACAGAATGAAAGTGCATATAATAATAATGCTTACCCTTCCTGCCTCAAGACATTGATATGACACCTAAATGATAAAATTAATTTGATAATGCAAAACAGTGTAGAATTATTTGAGTTTGCTAAATTAGATTTGAATAAGACTTCCATCATCAGAGACATTATTATATACCTGCACACATACATATGAACATCTTATAAGTATATACAGACTCTATATTCAAAATTGTTGGTAGTGATGGTGTTTTGGAGCTAGTAGTTCTAGACAACAGATTGGCAAACTATGTCCCTCAGGCCAAATTCAACCCTTGTTTGATTTGCTTGTCATTATAAATAAAATGTTACTGGAACATAGCCCCGCCCTCTCATTTACTTTTTTTTTTTTCCCTTTTTTTAATTGCATTTTATTTTTTATGTTTTTAATTTAATTTTACTTATTTTTGTACAGCAGGTTCTTATTAGTTATCTATTGTATACATATTAGTGTATACATGTCAATCCCAATCTCCCAGTTCATCCTACCACCACCACTCCACCCCGCTTTCCCTCCTTGGTGCCCATATGTTTGTTCTCTACATCTGTGTCTCAATTTCTGTCTTGCAAACCAGTTCATCTGTACCATTTTTCTAGATTCCACATATATGCTGGGAGGTAAACTTTCCTCTGAAGATAAGGAGACCATGGAAAAAGTCTTAGAAGAAAAGATTGAGTGGCTGGAAAGTCACCAAAATGCTGACATCAAAGATTTCAAAGCTAAAAAGAAGGAGCTAGAAGAAATTTTTCAGCCAATTATCAGCAAACTCTATGGAAGTGAAGGCCCTCCCCCAACCAGTGATGAGGAACCAGCAGACAAAGATGAGTTGTAAACACTGCACTGCTAGGGCTGTAATATTGTAAATAACTGGACTCAGGAACTTTTGTTAGGAGAAAATTGAGAGAACTTAAGTCTCGAATGTAATTGGAATCTTCACCTTGGAGTGGAGTTGAAAATGCTATAGCCCAAGTGGCTGTTTACTGCTTTTCATTAGCAGTTGCTCACACGTCTTGGGGTGGGGGGGAAAGCAGGAATTGGCTATCATCAAAAGTGGGTAAAAAAGCTGGGTTAGGATGTGTGTTCACCTTGAAAAAGTTCTATTTAACAATTGGGTCATGATATTTGTTTTTCTCTTTCTGACTTATTCATTCTGTATGACAGTCTCTAGGTCCATCCATGTCTCTACAAATAACCCAATTTCATTCCTGTTTATGGCTGAGTAATATTCCATTGCATATATGTACCACATCTTCCTTACCCATTCATTTCTCTACGGGCATTTAGGTTGCTTCCATGACCTGGCTATGGTAAACAGTGCTGCAATGAACGTTAGGGTGTATGTGTCTTTTTGAATTATGGTTTTCTCTGGGTATAATCCCAGTAGTGGGATTGCTGGGTCATATGGTAATTCTATTTTTAGATTTTTAAGGAACCTCCATACTGTTCTCCATAGTGGCTGTATCAATTTACATTCCCACCAACAGTGCAAGAGGGTTCCCATTTCTCCACACCCTCTCAAGCATCTGTTGCTTGTAGATTTTCTGAGGATGCCCATTCTAACCTGTGTGAGGTGATACCTCATTGTAGTTTTGATTTGCATTTCTCTAATAATTAGTGATGTTGAGCAGCCTTTCATGTGCCTGTTGGCCTTCTGCATGTCTTCTTTGGAGAAATGTCTATTTAGGTCTTCCACCCACATTTTGATTGGGTTGCTTGGTTTCTTAATATTGAGCTGCATAACCTGTTTATATATTTTGGAGATTTAATCCTTTTTCCATTGATTCATTTGCATATATTTTCTCCCATTCTGAGACTTGCCTTTTCATCTTGTTTATAGTTTCCTTTGCTGTGCAAAAGCTTTGAAGTTTCATTAGGTCCCGTTTGTTTATTTTTGCTTTTATTTCCATTTCTCTAAGAGGTGGGTCAAAAAAGATCTTGCTATGATTTATGTCAAAGAGTGTTCTTCCTATGTTTTCCTCTAAGAGTTTTATAGAGTCCAGTCTTACATTTAGGTCTTTAATCCATTTTGAGTTTACTTTAGTGTATGGTGTTAGGGAGTGTTCTAATTTCATTCTTTTCCATGTAGTTGTCCAGTTTTCCCAGCACCACTTATTGAAGAGACTGTCTTTTCTCCATTATATATCTTTGCCTCCTTTGTCATAGATTAGTTGACCAGAGGTGAATGGGTTTATCTCTGGGCTTTCTATCTTGTTCCATTGATTTATATTTCTGTTTTTATGCCAGTACCATATTGTCTTGATTACTGTAACTTTGTAGTATAGTCTGAAGTCAGGGACTCTGATTCCTCCAGCTCCATTTATTTCCCTCAAGTTTGCTTTGGCTATTCGGGGTCTTTTGTGTCTCCACACAAATTTTAAGATTTTTGTGTTCTAATTCTGTAAAAAGTGCCATTGGTAATTTGATAGGGATTGCACTGAATCTGTAGATTGCTTTGGGTAGGACAGTCATTTTCACGGTATTGATTCTTCCAATCCAAGAACATGGTATATCTCTCCATCTGTTTGTGTCATCTTTGATTTTCTTCTTCAGTGTCTTATAGTTTTCTGAGTACAGGTTTTTTGCCTCCTTAAGTAGGTTTATTCTTAGGTGTTTTATTCTTTTGGTTGCAGGGTTAAAGGGATTGTTTCCTTAATTTCTCTTTCTGAACTTTCATTGTTAGTTTATAGGAATGCAAGAGATTTCTGTGCATTAATTTTGTATCCTGCAACTTTACCAGTTTCATTGATTAGCTCTAGTAGTTTTCTGGTGGCATATTGGGATTATCTATGTATAGTATCATGTCATCTGCAAACAGTGACAGTTTAACTACTTCTCTGATTTGTATTCTTTTATTTCTTTTTCTTCTCTGAATGGCATGGCTAAGACTTCCGAAACTGTATTAAATAATAGTGGTGAGGGTGGACATCCTTGTCTTTTTCCTGATCTTAGAGGAAATGCTTTCGGTTTTTCACCATTGAGAATGTTGTTTGCTATGGGTTTGTCATATATGGCCTTTATTATGTTGAGATAGGTTCCCTCTTTGCCCACTTTCTGGAGAGTTTGTATCATAAATGGGGGTTGAATTTTGTCAAAAGCTTTTTCTGCATCCACTGAGATGATCATATGGTTTTTATTCCTTAATTTGTTAATGTGTTAATTTGTTATTCCTTAATTTGTTAATCACATTGATTGATTTGTGTACATTGATTTGTGTATATTGAAGAATCCTTGCATCCCTGGGATAAATCCCACTTGATCATGGTGTATGATCCTTTTAATGTGTTGTTGGATTCTGTTTGATAGTATTTTGTTGAGGATTTTTGCATCTATATTAATCAGTGATATTGGTCTGTAATGTTCTTTTTTTGTAGTATCTTTGTCTGGTTTTGGTATAAGGGTGATAGTCGCCTTGTAGAATGTATTTGGGAGTATTCCTTCCTCTGCAATTTTTTGGAAGAGTTTGAGAAGGATGGGTGTTAGCTCTTCTCTGAATGTTTGATAAAATTCACCTGTGTAGCCTCTGACCCTGGACTTTTATTTGTTGGAAGATTTTTAATCACAGTTTCAATTTCATTACTTGTGATTTGTCTGTTTCTATTTTCTATTTCTTCCTGGTTCAGTCTTGGAATGTTATCCCTTTCTAAGAATTTGTCCGTTTCTTCCAGGTTTTCCATTTTATTGGCATAGAGTTCCTTGTAGTAGTCTCTTATGATACTTTGTATTTCTGTGGTGTCTGTTGTAATCTCTACTTTTTCATCTCTAATTTTATTGATTTGAGGCCTCTCCCTCTTTTTTTTGATGAGTCTGGTTAAAGGTTTATCAATTTTATTTATCCTCTCAAAGAACCAGCTTTTAGTTTTATTGATCTTTGCTATTGTTTTCTTTGTTTCTATTTCATTTATTTCTGCTCTGATTTTATGATTTCTTTCCTTCTACTAACTTTGGGTTTTCTTTGTTCTTCTTTCTCTAGTTCCTTTAGGGGTAGTGTTTGATTGCGTATTTGAGATTTTTCTTGTTTCTTGAGGTAGGATTGTATTGCTATAAAATTCCCTCTTAGAACTGCTTTAGCTACATTCCAGAGGTTTTGTATCATTGTATTTTCATTGTCATTCATCTCTAGGTATTTTGTGATTTCCTCTTTGATTTATCAGTGATATCTTGGTTATTTAATAATGTATTGTTTAGCTTCCATGTGTTTGTGTTTTTTACATTTTTTCACCAGTAATTTGTTTCTAATATCATAGCATTGTGGTTGGAAAAGAGGGTTGATATGATTTTAGTTTTCTTAAATTTACCAAGGCTTGATTTGTGATCCAAGATATGATCTACCCTGGAGAATGTTCCATGTACACTTGAGAAGAAAGTGTAATCTGCTGTTTTCAGATCAAATGTCCTATAAATATCAACTAAATCTGTCTTGTCTATTGTGTCATTTAAAGCCTGTGTTTCCTTATCAATTTTCTGTCGAGATGATCTGTCCATTGGTGTAAGTGAGGTGTTAAAGTCCACCACTATTATTGTGTTACTGTTGATTTCCTGTTTTGTAGCTGTTAGCATTTGACTTTTGTATTGACGTGTTCCTATGTTGGGGTGCATAGATATTTAGAATTGTTATATCTTTTTCTTGGATTGATCCCTTGATCATTATGTTGTGTCCTTCCTCGTCTGTAGTAACATTCTTTATTTTAAAGTCTATTTTATCTGATATGAGTATTGCTACTCCAGCTTTCTTTTGACTTCCATTTGCATGGAATATTGTTTTCATCCCCTCACTTTCAGTCTGTATGTGTCTCTAGGTCTGAAGTGGGTCTCTTGTAAATAGCCTATATATGGGTCTTATTTTTGTATCCATTCAGCAAACCGGTGTCTTTTGGTTGGAGAATTTAATCCATTCACATTCAAGGTAATTATCGATATATATGTTCCTATTACTATTTTCTTAATTGTTTTGGTTTTGTTTTTGTAGGTCATTTTCTTCACTTTTGTTTTCTTCTTAGAGAAGTTCCTTTAGCATTTATTGTAGAGCTAGTTTGATGGTGCTGAATTCTCTTAGCTTTTGTATGTCTGTAAAGCTTTTGATTTCTCCATCAAATCTGAATGAGATCCTTGCTGGGTAGGGTAATCTTGGTTGTAGGTTCTTCCCTTTCATCACTTTAAATATATCATGCCACTCCCTTCTGACTTGTAGAGGTTCTGCTGAGAAATCACCTTTTAACCTTATGGAGTTCCCTTGTATGTTATTTGTCGTTTTACACTTGTTGCTTTTAATAATTTTTCTTTGTCTTTAATTTTTTTCAGTTTGATTAGTATGTGTCTCAGTGTGTTTCTCCTTGGGTTTATCCTGCCTGGGACTCTCTGTGCTTCATGGACTTGGGTGGCTATTTCCTTTCCCAAGTTAGGGAAGTTTTCGACTACTATCTCTTCAAATATTTTCTCGGGTCTTTTCTCTCTCTCTTCTCCTCCTTGGACCCCTATAATGTGAATGTTGGTACGTGTAATGTTGTTGCAGATGTCTCTTAGGCTGTCTTCATTTCTTTTCATTCTTTTTTCTTTATTCTGTTCCACAGCAGTGAATTCCACCATTCTGTCTTCCAGGTCACTTATCCATTCTTCAGTCTCAGTTTTTCTGCTGTTGTTTCCTTCTAGTGTATTTTTCATTTCAGTTATTGTATTGTTCATCTCTGTTTGTTTGTTCCTTAATTCTTCTAGGTGTTTGTTTTTTAATTCCTCTATGTCTTTGTTAAACATTTCTTGCATCTGCTCGATCTTTGTCTCCATTCTTTTCCCGAGGACCTGTGTCATCTTCACTTCACAATTTTTCTGAATTCTTTTTCTGGATGGTTGCCTATCTCCACTTCATTTAATTGTTTTTCTGGGGTTTTATCTTGTTCATTCATATGGTACATAGTCCTCTGCCTTTTCATTTTGTCTATCTTTCTGTGAATGTGATTTTCGTTCCACAGGCTGCAGAATTGTAGTTCTTCTTGCTTCTGCTGTCTGCCCTCTGGTGGATGAGGCTATCTAAGAGGCTTGCATAAGCTTCCTGATGGGAGGGACTGGTGGTGGGTAGAGCTGGGTGTTTCTCTGGTGAGCAGAACTCAGTAAAACTTCAATCCACTTGTCTGCTGATGGGTGGGGCTGAGATGCCTCCCTGTTGGTTGTTTGGCCTGAGGCGAACCAGCACTGGAGGCTACGGGCTCTTTGGTGGGGTTAATTGTGGCCTCCAGGAGGGCTCATGCCAAGAAGTATTTCCCTGAATTTCTTCTGCCATTGTGTCCTTGTCCCTGTGGTGAGCCACATCCAATCCCTGCCTATGCAAGACACCCTCCAACACTAGCAGGTAGGTCTGGTTCAGTCTCCTGTGAGGTCATTGCTCCTTTCCCCTTGGTCCTGATGCACACACTACTTTGTGTGTGCCCTCCAAGCGTGGAGTCTCTGTTTTCCCCGGTCCTGTCAAAGTCCTGTAATCAAATCCCACTAGCCTTCAAAGTCTGATTCTCTGGGAATTCCTCCTCCTATGACCGGACCCCCAGGTTGGGAAGCCTGACGTGGGGCTCAGAACCTTCACTAGAGTGGGTGGGCTTCTGTAGTATAAGTGTTCTCCAGTTTGTGATTCACCCACCCAGCGTTTATGGGGATTTGATTTTATTGTGATTGCGCCCCCTGTACCATCTCATTATGGCTTCTCCTTTGTCTTTGGATGTGGGGTACCTTTTTTAGTTTGTTCCAGTGTCTTCCTGTCAATGATTGTTCAGCAGTTATTTGTGATTCCAGTTCTCTCACAGGAGGGAGTAGGTGCACGTCCTTCTACTCCACCATCTTGAACCAGTCCTCACCACTCATTTACTATTGTCTGTGGTTGCTTTCCTACTACAATGACAGAGTTCATTAGTGCAACAGAGACTTTATGGGTCACAAACCTAAAATATTTACTGTTTGTTCATATACAGAAAAAGTTTGCCAACCCCTGCTCTAGGTACTAGAAAAATATATTTACATGCTGTGGTCTAATCTGCATTGTGAAGTGGAGACTCATGCCATTTTCCAGATCATTCAAGCCCCAAACAAGTTCTTTTCATTATGTCATTATTTTGGATGGAAGAGTTTTAAGCTCTGAGTGAGCCAGACAATTGGTCATTTCTCCAACTTACTTCTGCTGCTCATAATTCATTGGACTAGGTAATTTTCAAATATTTTTACAAGTCTCTCTCTTTCCAGATCTCTCTCAGAAATTACAGAAAGTACAAGGAATCATTCTTCCCCATTCTGCTTCCTACTTAACAGCAAATATATGCTGTAAAATCATGACAAGATAAAAATGTATGCCTATCCCACCATCACACATTTATTTATAAGATGACTTCCTTCTTTGGCAGTGAATGTGCCTGTTAACAAAGGTATAAGAACATGCTTGTGTTTTTGCTAGAGCTCAAAAATGAATGATGGCATTAGTCAGCAAAGAAGTATAGTGAACCATCCCCTGTTTGTGCTTTACAAAAAGTAGTTAGTGTTAGTTGTTTCTTTATCCAGTTAGTTTTAACTTGATGTAAAGATTTTGGGGCCATTATAGAAGAAAGGAAGTTTACATTTTACAAGTAATTTGAAGTTATGTAATTCATTGATTTCAGACTTCATTAAAAAATAACTTTTGATCATAAACAAAAGATATGACAGACACACTCACATTGATATTTGGAATTAAAATGTAAACATCAGACAAATATATCAAATCTCAACTCTGGCAGCTTCCAGCTCTCAGTTTTTCCCTGACAGCAACGGTTATATGTTAAAGAGAAGATTACACAAAAAGTCTGCAGACTGGTGATGAAGTGGAGCCTGCTCTCGGCATATCAACCTCTATGAAACAGAACTATCCATAAAAAGGGCTAATTATAACTCAAAGATTTGTTCTGAGACTCAAGTAAGACTGGATCCATGAACAGATTTTAAAAATTGGATTTGGTCAAGTGTGATACAGAATTACTAGAACCAGACTGTCATGTGCTCTGATATATGAAATGGTTAGACCACATGAGTACAAACTCTGACTTTACTACTTACTAGTTCTGTAACTTTGTGCAAGTTACTTAGTCTCTTTGGGATTTTGTCTCCTTATTCATAAAATACAAATTCTATTAGTAACTACAGATGTTTATTCATTTTCAATGAGAAAAGATATACAAAGTGCATAGCCCAATGTCCGATGAATGATAAGGATTTAATAAATACTAGGACTTAATGAATACAATTATTATTATATTATTGTATCATATAAACCATAATTATATTATTGTATTATACAAGACCTCCATCTTGGATGCCTATTATGCTTAAGCAGTAGCTCATGCCTCCTAAGAGTTTAGCTAGAGCCTTTGCAAATTGGCATCTAGTAGCAAATTAAATATTATTGTGCCAAGAAAGTTGTAAATTGTCTTTTAAACTCTTCCTTAAAATTTTACAACCCAGCATTAAAAAATTTCCATCACACTTCTAATATATATTTTGTCTACTTAAATGTTATTTACATGTACTAATATGTTATGCACATTTTAAAGCATATTTAAATATAAACATTTAAGAGAAGATATGATATATATTAGAATCTTTCAGAAGTAGATTGGAAAGAAAGCCATGGGTACACCTGATTGTGAGCTGGATGGTGAGGGTTTGAAACTATGTTTACTGAATTAGCATGTGCTTTGTGAGTAACAATGATAATTAACAAATATTGAATGTTAAGTATTTCCAGGCATAGTGCTAAGCAAATTACATATTCTCTCATGCAATCCATACAACCCCCTCTAAGGTAGATAATAATTTTGTACCTCATTTTATGTTTGAGGAATATGAAAATAAGGAGGTTAAGTAACTTGTCCAAAGTTTCTATCTAAGTAAGCTATAGAGTGATACTTTGCAACTATATATCCCGCCCATGACCAGTGCTCTTCCCCTTGGCAAAAATCATAATAATGATAATTACTATCTCCATTGTTATAAAATGCTATATTACTGAGTACATCTTGTGTGCCAGAACTTTACTAAGTGTTGCTTGTAGGTAACAGGATAAAAGTTTTGTTCAGGTATCTCCTTTGATAAGTAAGCCACATTGGAAGAAGTGAAAATCTAAGGATATATGTCAACAGAAGTCAAAGAAGCAAGAGAGAAATTAATTACTTTGGACAATGGTGAATGAAGTTTCAAAAGACTAAAAAGATAAAAGGAAAAGAGAGAAATAAGCTAGATGATTTGAGGCTAGGTTACACTGAAATGTGAAATGATGAGAGAAAAAGTCCCTTAAGATTTGCACTTTAAACAACAACAATATCTAATTTTTAATTAGAAATTTTGTTCTCCCAAATCTTCAGTGATTTTTACTACACACTTAAGTGTCCTGTATTTATTTAATCTCCCTCTCAATCCCCTCTTATCCTTCCTTCTCTCCCTTTCTCTTTCCTGATATTCAAGGAGGGAACTGTGTTTCTGAGAAAACCATTACAGAACTGACAAGAGCATGAGAGAGAAGGTGAGAGTGTTCATATACTTAAACAAATTAAGAAAAAGCAAAAAGCTCAGCATGAGAGTTGACCATGAGAATATAAAACTCGGTCCCATCTGAGAAGAGATTTGAAATTCCAGAGAGTGTACAATGGAGCTCCAATTAAGTCTTATTAGATCTGGAGGGTTGCATAATGTTAGATCACTAATTTTTTATAACAGTCCTGTAAGGTGGTTTCTAGTATTCTGATCACGCTGTACACCATACATGTGCTGGGCGCAAAAATGAGTGTGGATCCATCAGGAGATCACATGTTCTTAATGAGATTGTATCTAAAGATAATCAAAGAGTAACTCATCTGCCCTCTCATGAGATGAAGTCTAGTAATAAAAAATGCCCTGCAAAGTAAAACACCCTGAGATAGTCTATTAAAGTTACAAATCCTCCCATCATCGCCTTACACAAGAGTAATTAAAGCTAATGTTTACTGCCCATTTATTGAGCAACAGAGGCAGGTCTAAGAATTATATGCCTATCATGTCTTTTAAGTCTCTTGACAATCTTTTGCAAAAGTACTATTATTACTATTAGCCTACAGATGAGGAAACTGAGGCACAGTTATCCAAGGACATACAATTATTTAAAAAATGGTTATGAATTCAAACCGAGGCAGCTTGATTTCCATTCTTATGTGCTTAACCACTATTCAAACTGCCTCCTTTTTGTAGCAGGTGAAGATAACAACTATAAAGACGATGTACACAAGACTTTATAAAGGCCATTTACTGAACAACTATGATGTGCCATGCTAGTTAATATGTATACATTGTCTTATTCAACATTATTAGCACTTTTCAAGGTAGTATCAATTTCTTCATTTTATTGTCAGGAAACTGAGCCTCAAAAGAAGGTAGTAATTTGGTCAGTGTCACACAGCTGGCATCAGAGGTCAAACTCAGGTCTGTTAGACCCCCTCCCTTCCACCCAAACCTCTATTCTTTCCTTAAAGTAATGCTGAACCTTTGTTACAGTCAATAATCCTATCCAATGGCTAACAATTTGAATTTATTCCACCTCTTTAAGGTTGAGTGCCTTCTAAGGCCTAGGGAATGGGGTAGGAGATAATGCTCAGTTCAAAGGCATCAAGCATACCTCTTCTGTGGTGTAGAAAGTCAGGGTACCCTCCACAACCAACACCATATCTAGAGGCCTGGAACAATACTCTCCATATTTTCTCCCTCAAAGGAAAAAGAATTATAGATTATTTCAAGAGCATGAGAAAATTATTGTAAAATATTAAGTAATCATATTAGATGACCATATTATGATAATATTGGAGTAATATCCTTATTTCCACTCATCTACAAAAGTTTTAGAAAGGTTTAATAATAACATAATCAATTCCTAAAATCTAAATCACGTTGGCTTTTCTCAGGGAATTTAGAACAATCATTCTCAAGGACACACAATGAAACTCACTCTTTCTTTTGTATCTGAGATATTACTCTTCCCTGGTTTTCCTCTTACTTCTTCAAACACTTTTTTCATTCTCTTGCAATAATATTGCTTCTTTAGCCTGTCATTTATTAATGTCTTTCCAAAGATGCACATGAAGCCAGGTGTAAGCAAATCAGCACAACCTGTTCTTCTAGCCAGATTAACTGGAAGGGAGGGAGACCATGATTTAAACTGGTCAATCAGAGCAAATCTGTGGAAGGCAGAGCAAGAATCAGGAATTGAATGGAAGCTTGTTCTTGTAAGACATTGTAAGCCAAATATCAACCGAACTTACCCAACTTTTGGACATTTCAATTATTAAACATCAATAGATTAGCGTTTGAGTTCAGCTTCCTGTTCCTTGCAGTTAACAGTTTCTCAGTCGACTCTGTATACTTTCCCTCTAAGGAAAGAAATCCACTCTCTTTGTGTATAATTATTTAGCTTCTCTGAGGTTCCCTGTGTTCAACAAGAAGATATTGACAGAATTATAAAATAATGGATTAAAGCTTTTAGCACCACGACTGGCACGTAATCAGTACTCAGTTAATGGTAGCTATTGCTGTTGTTGTTACTGATGTTGTTATAATTACTTACATTCCTTCACCTTTTATTTTCATCTCTGAATCTTGAGCTCCAGACCACAATGTACAACTGTTTACTGCACATTTCCTCTCAGATGACCCCTCAGCACTTCAAATCAACCCATCCAAAATTAACTTCAATATTGTGTCTGCAAAACTGTTCTTCCTCTTCTGTCAGATTGATGATTATATCCATAACACTATCGTAGCTGCCATCGAAACTCCTATTTCTTTAATCTCCAATATCCAACCATTACCAGCTTCTATTCATCTACCTCTGAAAAGCCTCTGGAATTTCACTCTTACCCCTGTCATTCTCATTACCAGGACTTTGGTGCAAGTCCTTATTTTTCACATGGACTGTGGCAATGACCAGTTTATCTTCTGTCTCCATTCTCCAAATTCTTTAGTTCTTATTCTATAGAGTTGCCAGAGTTCCTTCTAAAACAACATTAGACCAGTCATTCATTTACTTAAAAATAATAAAAACCATCCATAACCTTCCTGCCGAAAGACAAATTCCAAATCCTTAGCAAAACATACCTTCCTTTTCAAAATCTAACTCTGACCTAAGTCTCGGTCCTCAATTTTGTGCCATGTCCCCATTTACCCTTTACTCGAGGATTTTCATGCATCCTTATATTTGTTCAGGCTGGTCCTCAGATGGAAAAATGGCTACTCATCTTTAAGACTGGTCCAGATGTCATTTCCTCCAGGAAGCCTTTCCCAGCTACCCAGAACAGAATTAATAACTGATTAGCCTGTGTCCCTTTAGAACATCATACACATTGCTACTGTCATATTTATCACATTATTTCTTATTTCTTTATTTACCTGGCTGAAGCCTCTGTTAAACTCTGCATTCTTGAGGATAAGCACTATGTTTTTATAGGCCAGAATCCAAAAAACAAAACAAAACAAAACAAAAAACCCTTTAAATGAGTAAAGTTGTTGTCAGGTATTGATTACTCCCATGTGCCTGTCTTTGAATAAGGTGTGTTAAAGAGTGTGTCTCCTTGTTTCTTCCATCAACTCTAAGAAATTGGTATCACTATTCCCATTTTATAGATAAGGAACTTAAGACTGAGAAAGTTGTTTGACTTTTCCAAGGACATGCAATTAGTGAGTGCCAGAGCCAGAACACAAATCCAGATCTGTATAACTCTAAAGCTATGACTTTTCACAATGACTTACTGTTTTCTTGGGCATAAGCTTTTTTTTCAATTCTCCTATAATATGTTTCAATGTTACCCAATATATGTGTTCATTTCTCCATTTAATTTCAAACCCTAGTCAAGGTCTTTTTCCTGCCCCCCTTTTGCTTAAAAGGATATTATTGTATAACCTTCATAAAATTCTCCCTTGCTAAAATAAAGCCTTCTTTCTTTCTATTTTATAAGCTATAATTCTACTTTCCCTGACTGGAGAGACAGAGTCCTTTGGGACTGGTGGCTGGGATGTAATAAAAATTAAAATATCCCAAGACTTCGTAGTGGCTTTGCCTATAAAAGCAGGAATCCACCAAGGCCTTGCTGTGAATACCTGGTTATCATTATGACAGAATTATGGAGCAGGAATATGATACTTTAATGAACCATTTTTCATTTGGGGAACTCACATTGGCGAGAGTTTGCACATAAATGCTTCTAAGAGCACAGTACCTAATTAAGCAGTCATTGTACTTTACTACAAATAACATTGTGTTATTATTTCTAAATGTTATTTCAACTGGTACTTGATCTCCTTCGCATTTGAGTTACATGAGTTTTCTAATATTTCCTTGGGTATGCAACACTATCTGCCTGCCAAATTTAGATAATATCTTGGAACAGATTCAGTTAAACTTCGTGGTGTAGGCCCATTGCAATCAAGGTCAAACACTGGCTCATGATAAGTTTTCAAATCATAGGAAAAAATCTAAAAGAAAATCCCACTTTCCTTCTCTCTCACATCTCCTCTCCTACCTACTTCTTTGTCCACTTGTAAATTCTTGATTTTATCAAGTCCATCATAAAGCATAAGATTAAAGCGATCAATTCTATATTTGTATCTCAAGGGAATATTTTCTGGGATTTTTTTTTTTTGGTGAGGAGGAGGAGGAGGAGCATTGAATTATCCATCAAAAGTAGTCAGTATGGGGCTTCCCTGGTGGCCCAGTGGTTGGGAGTCCGCCTGCCGATGCAGGGGACACGGGTTCGTGCCCCGGTCCAGGAAGATCCCACATGCCACAGGGCGGCTGGGCCCGTGAGCCATGGCCACTGAGCCTGCGTGTCTGCAGCCTGTGTTCCGCAACGAGAGAGGCCACAACAGTGAGAGGCCTGCGTACCGCAAAAAAAACAAAAAAAAATTAATCAATATGGCCACAGTTAGGTGTGAGCTATTCTTTAATTACTATTAGTTCTAGTATTTTTCTCTGTGTGTGTATGTGTGTGTAGAGTGTGTGTGTGTGTTTGTGTGTGTGTTTTGGGTGGGAGCTGGGTGAGGGACAGAAAGAAACAGAGAGAAAGAGAGAGCCAAGATAGAGAGTATTATTGCAGGAAAAGTAACTTTCACCAGAAATAAATGTAGTGAGTGGTTATCTTGCTAAATTTAGAACCAAGATTACTTAAAATTCCATTTAGTAATCCATATGGTTTTATCTGATGACACTGGTTTATTTAATTGCTAAGTTTTTACCTTTTGACATCAGCTGCTCAAACCCATGTTAAATGTGTATTTCATTATAGTTTGAATGATTAGCCTTATTTATGGCTCCATTTCGTACCTAGTCTTTCATAATTTGTTTGCCTACTTTTAACCTGGGCTAATTTATCATATTTTATTATGCTCTACAAGTCATTTATAAGCCTTCTGAAATTCTTGTTAGAACAAGGTGGGATATCATAAGTAGTCAACATGAAGGTCTCAAAATTGTGAATTAACTGAATAATTATCTCATACACCCATGTAACTTTCCTTTCTTTTCTTTCTTTCTTTTATTTTCTGTGGAAACACCAAGTTATTGTACGTGCTCCCTGTCTGCCAGGAACCAGGAGTAGATTGGATGTGGAGCTTAGCTGTTAGTCTCAGATGTCTCTCTAACCTACTTTGATTCTTCCTCTGAAATCTCTTAAACTCACTCTGCCTTCTGCAGTCCAAGTGCCTTTATTCTGTTTCCGGTTCTCTTCACATTTATAAGCCTTTGTATCATGCATTCTAGTTTACAAAGCATTTTACAGTGCCTATTAAGCAAGGTCTTTACCTCATGTCTTCTTCATCCATTCTAATTCATCCTGCAAATCTATACAATGTAGTTTTCTTAAAATGATAATTTTATATTGCTCAAGAACCACTTTTTGTCACTGTATGATGAAACTTCTTTGCTTAGACTCCAACAGCTCTCATTAGCTAGTCCCATCCTACTTTTATAAATCACTCCTCTCTTTGCTCTCCAACATAAACCTTCTTCTTCAGTCCTTGTTCTATTGTTTCCACAGAAGTGCCATCATCATTCCTGCTTCTGTTCATTCAGTTTTCATTACCTAGAATACCATCCCTGCTCCTGTCCTCCCATTCAAATCCAATCCAATTTTCAGACTCAGTTAAGCCATGGTTTTTTCACAGAGGTCCCAAATCTCAGAGGTTGTTCCCAATCAAATGTGCTAGATGTTTCTTTTTTTTTTTTTTTTCATTTTTTTTCCAACTGAATTACGTGTTCCTTGATGGCAGGTATACTATTGTGTCATTCTCTTGGGGCATGTCACTAAGCAAAGCATTGAGAGTTAGTATAAAATTAGTAGAGACTTACTGAGCCTTGATCTCTTCACATACATAATCAAGTACTCAGCCAGGGCTATATATTTTAGAATCAGTGAAAGAAAAGGCCTTAGAAACTCCAGGAACTCTTTAATGCTGATTCGTCTAAGCAAGTATTTCATGATGATAATACTGAGTTAAATGTGTAACATAATCAGAGTCTCCAACATGATCTAGATGAAAATATCTACGGCCTTTGTTTGGTTACTATAAACTGAGACTGAATACGGTCATGGGGAAATATCTCCATTTGAAGAATGGTCAAAAAGAATGAATTGGGGTTTTCTTTTCATGTACAAGAGACTCATGGTCCTTCCCAGGAGTTTGAAAAGTCAGTCTGAGTTTTCCAAGATCCATATGTCCTTAAGGCCCCATTTCCAGGGAAGTCAACTATATAGAATGTATGCTACCATTTTCCCTTGCCCACACTTAGCATAGGCATACTTCCTCACCCATGGCACTTACTTTCCCTGATGTCATATGCACGCCAAAAATCTTTCTCGTCACTCCAGACAGCCATTAGCAATTAGTCTAACTTAGCACAACAGCTGAAATTTATTTATCGCTCCCACCCTTAGGATAAAGTTCAACTCTAATCCAACATTTGAAAATTTTGGATTCTGTTCCTACTTACCTTCAAAATCTTCTACGTGAATCTGCCCTTATACCAACATTTGTTCTAGTCAAGCTGGTTTACCCAACTGATCTAACTAATATACTAACTATAACTGTGATATTTGGCAAGTTACTTTAACCCTCTGCAATTCAATTTACTGACTGAAGTAAAATATATGTGACAATAGGACCTGTCTATGAGCATTATCATGAAGATTAATTAAATTAAATTATGTAAAGCACGTGCACATGTTTGCTCATTTAATTCTCGTAACAAACCTATGAGCTAAATATTATTATTCCCATCTGACAGAAGGAAAAAACCAAGTTACAGAGAAGATAACAATTCATGCATGATCAGAAAGATCTTACTTGCTGGAACCAGGATTTAAGATGAGGCAGTCTGATTTCAGAGCCTACATTCTTTAAAAGAAGAGATACAAGCCTCAGGATCTACCATATGCCAGGCTATGTGCTGGATACAAGGATACGAAAAACAAGTTAGATTTGGCCTGGCTCTGGAGGAGGCTCAGTGGAAAGAGTTGTGATATGATATAAATAAAAGAGACCTATCAGAGGGTGTTTAATAAGAAGCATCTATCGAGGCCAATGGGATCAAAGATGCAGAAGAGATGAAATCTGCCCGAGGGAATCAGAATAGGCTCCCAGAAGTGGTAACATTCAAAAGGAAGCTTGAAGGAGAACATAATGCTGAGTGGATAAAAGTGGAGAATGCATGGCAAGAAGTTCCAGGGAGAGGAATAAAAAAGTGCAAAAGCAGGAGGTGACAGAGAAAACGGCTTTGGTGCGGGATGCGTCAGTAATATTGAAGCTTAGAATTTGAAAAGGGGAAGTAGATGAGGCTGTATGAGTTAAGCAGGCAACTGATCATGCCATGAAAAGAAGATTGGATTTTCAAGTATATATTATTGTACATTTCCTCATTGTCAAAGGGAAGTAGGCAATCAGATTTGAATTTTTAGTTATTCTTGCAAATATTTATTGAATGCCCACCACATGGAAAGCATTTTTAGATTAATTTGGTGATAGTATGGCAATAACTTGGCATGAGAAGAGCATGGAGCCAGAGGCCAGTTAAGAAGCTTCTGTATTATTACATTAAAAATACTGAATCACTCATTCATTCATCCATCTATTCACCACACATTTTTTTTGGAATCCCCACTGAGCTGCGTTCTGAATATCTGTTGGATAGTCAGTAGTGCATAATTTCCCTTTTAGAGGGAAATCATTACAGTTCCTGCTCTGCCACTTGCCAACTGTGTGTGAACTTGGGCAATTATTTAAACTCTCTGTGTATCATCACTTCCTCTTCTGTTAAGTGGGTATAATAAGGGGTATCTTCCTCATAAGGTTGTGTTAAATGAGTTGATATGTGTAAGTGTTCGGGATAATACCTAGTATGCGGTGAATGCATTGTGTGGTTATCCTATAAAACTTTCCTCTTTCCTGACTTACTACAAACTATCTCTCAGCCCCAGTCTTGTGCAGGGCCATGGACCACACAGGCAGCCCCTAAATAGAGATTGGGATTTATGAGGCTTTCCCTCTTCTTTATTCCAGCCTACAGAATCAGTGATAGGCACCTACATCTCCTTTGACCCAGGTTAATAATAGATCATGCTCACCTTTTCCTCTTTGAAGACCCCTCTTCCTATCACATAGGCCTAAGGTGCAATCAGAACAAACACAGAACAACTGACAGGTCAGCTAGGGTCTCTGTAGGTGATGACTTGCATCAAACAGAAAATTCATATCCTGTGGCTCTTGGTCCCATACCTGGCTCATGGCTTTGGTTAAGGGTTTGTTTTGTAGGCCATGAGGAGGCACTGGAGGTTTCTAAATTGACGACTGGTATGATCCTTAATATAAAATGCCAATAAATGTAGAAAGACTGATAAAGTTTTCAACAAATCTCCATTTTGCAATCATATTTACTAATAATTGATTCAGGCAAGAATCAGCAGTGGTTGCTAAAATATTGGGTGAATGTTTGATGGGATACGGATTAACGTCTGTAGTCTCAAAGTATCTCTCACAGATTATTATCACTTATGAAAGGGAAAATGGCAACCACATAGTTAAAAGCCCTAGCAAACACTGCTAGTCAGGTGATCAAAATTAACATCACCCCTCACAGAATAATCTGATAGCATGAGCCTCCCTATGGAATACACTGAGCTGACACAGCATCACTGCTGTGATATTGCTACCAAAAATAATCACCCGAGTCTAATCATGAGGAAAAAAATTCTGAAAGACCCATACTAAGGAAAATTTTGTAAAATAATCATCTTGTACTCTTCAATAATGTCAGCAACGTGTGATCTTGAGTTGAATTTTTTAAGGACATTTTTTAAATAACTGGTGAAGTGTGAATATTAGATAACAGTATTATCATTAATTTCTCATACGTTTTGCTAATTGCACTGTGGTTATAAGTGAATGCGCTTGTTCTTAAGAGCTACATTCTGAAGTATAAAGGGTTATAATGTAGGCACTTACTTTCAAGGGTAAGTAATATCATATATAGTTACTATAATATGCATATATGTATAGGTATAAATATAGATAGATGGAGAGAAAAGTCATGATGATGAAGGGAATATTGAAGTTCATTGTACTCTTTAAATTTTTTTCTTTTTAAAAATATTTATTTATTTATTTGCTTTTACCGCGTCTTAGCTGCGGCAGGTGGGCTCCTTAGTTGTGGCATGGGAACTCTTAGTTGGGGCAGGCCTATGGGACCTAGTTCCCTGACCAGGGATCAAACCCAGGCCCCCTGCATTGGGAACATGGAGTTTCATCCACAGTGCCACCAGGGAAATCCCTCCTTGTACTTTTCTTGTGAGGCTTCTCTAACTTCTTGAGGTAGACAGAATAGTGATCCCTACATACATCCTCATTCTAATCCCCAGAATCTGTGAATATGTTAGTTTACAGAGCAAAGGGCAATTAAGTATTGCTGATGAAATTAAGGTTGCTAATTAGCTGAACTTGAGATGGGGAGATTATCCTAGATTATCCCGGGGGGCCCAATGTAATCCTTAGGGTCCTTATAAATGGAAGAGTGAGGGACAAAAAAGAGAAACAGAGAAACGGCAGCGTGAGAAGGACTCTGCCTGACTCTGCTGGCTTTGAAGATGGATGAAAGGCCCATAGCCAAGGAAGTCAGATGGCCTCTAGAAGCTGCAAAAGGCAAGGAAAGAGATTCTTCCTTAGAGCCTCCAGGAGTCTAGCACTGCTTGCTGTCATGTTGATTTTACCCGAGACCCACTTCAGACTTCTGCTCTCCAGAACTGTAAGATAATAAATTTGTATTGTCTAAGCAACTGAGTCTGTGGAAGATATTACAGCAGCAATAGAAAACAAATACACTTTTTTTTCGCCAAAAAAAAAAATGATTAAAAAGAGAAGGTTATCATCAGAGTGATTTTTAAGAACACTATCTCTGGAGACAGAGCTCAGTTGGGGAGGTCAAATAACGTTTACAGGGTTTGCAATCTTTTGGAAGCTTGATTTGTAACACAAATGAAGAACCAGAATAGTGTACCTGGGAATCAACACACGACAGAAGAATAATGGAACCCAGAGGAAGTGCGGCCGGAAGAGAGAAGGAAGTTTTCATCCTGAGAGTTCTTAGGCGTTTACCAAGAGAGGAAGGAAAGGAGATAACTTTAAATAGGTATTTATATATTTGTAAAGTGTCATTTGGGGCATGTGAACTGTTACGAAGGGGGCTGAATTCTAATCCTGCCTCTGCCAACCTGTTTCATCAAACTGGGAAACAATATAAATCCTCTGAGCCTCAGACCCCTCAACTGTACAAGAGAAAAACTGATACCTACCTTGAAGATTGTTATGAGAATTAAATGAAAAAAAATACAAATATCTACAGGAGGGGTTAGTATAAAATGGGTGATCAATATAGAGAAGAGTCAATATATTTTATTATCATTTTTGTAATTGTTATTATTTTGTTGCTGTTTATACTACTGTTGTTGGAACTCAGTGACGTTTCACTCTTGTTTTTTTCATCTTTCACCCCCTCTCCCTCCATCAATTATTTTCTAACCTTTTTCTCTTTGTCCAACCTTTATATTCAGCCATTTCTTTAACCTTTAACCTTCAACCTTCTTTTGTTCTCAAACTAAATTCATGCCTTGGATGGACTTTTCACTTTGATGACTTAAAATATCGCCTCACTATTGATGACATCTTAATCCACATATCCAATTGAATTCTTGCCTCTGAGTCACACTATCAAAGTCACAGAAAGGCAGAAATGTAAATATCACTCTCAAGAGGTTTGTCAGGGGAAAGAAGGAAGAAGACTAGGAATGGTGGCTTAAGAGAAATAGATGAGCAAAGCTAGTCTTATTATTTGGTTTTGTTTCATTGTATATTTTTAGGGATGAGGAAGTTTTAGTTAATTTATACACTAATGGGAAATTGCTGAAGGAAATAATAAGGATAAAAGAAAGATGATCGAAAAAGCAAGACATCAGAGGAGACTTAGAAACATGCAATCAAGGGAGATTTGGAGGGAAAACTTAGTATGATGTATGAGTGTGATGAGAACACAGATTCCCCAGAACTGAATTAGAATTCAATTAGGATGGGTTAGCTACAAAGATGCATTGAAAGATAAACTCACTTCTTTAAAATTTTTTGGTCCCAGGAGCTGCAACTCTCAGGCATTGGTTGACAGGTGGTATGTATAGTGCTTCTATGTCTGAGCCTACACTGGAATAGATCTGAAGTATTTTGTAGTAATTTCAATGTTACTTATTTCACCAAGGAGCATCTGCATATCAGACAAAACGACACAGGCAATTTGAAGCCCACCATGCCATTTCCTCAAACATTAGCAAAAGCAAATGAATAGGTAAATTGAGTGTGTGTGTTTGAACAGAGCCTCCATATAAAATTTTTTGCACACTGAAATTCTAAGATATCTTTATAATATTTTCTCTGTTAAGCTACTACAGAGAGCCTTCTGTGTGGCTGTCCTTCCCTTAGTTGTCTGGGAAAAGTCCTCAGAATGCCGCAAACATACACAGTAAGGTGCACTGTGAATTTCTGAAGGCCTCCAATGAGTGAAGACAGTAGGTCATTCAGAATAATGTTAATGGCAAAACTGCCGGAAATGGGCCACACGCCCTAACTCAAATGACCCTTTCTTTTTAAAAAGTCATAAAAAATTACTGTGTAAGACCCCAGTCCTACTCCAACACATGAATAGGATTTGTATTTATAGTCTATAGACTACAGTCTAATATGAACAAGTTTAATATAAACCAGCTGTTTTTTATAACAGGAAAGCTATGCAGACAGTGGACGCGTGCTCTCAACGGCCACAAGATGGCAGCCTCTACATGGTTAACTCTTCTGTGGTTTCCCTGCTTCTGCTGGGGTTTGATTTTAGGGGCAAGAACCTCAGGGTAGAAGGGAGGATTGAGAGCAGGGAGTCAATGAAGGGCCACAAATAAATAAAAGGCAACTTACTTTCCTTCTAAAATTTCTTTTTTATCATATATTTAAAGTTGTATTTTATCTCGTGTTGTCATCAGGAAGATAATAAAAGAACAAGTGTATTTACAGGGATCTGCCCCAAAGTTCCATCTGGTCTGACTCTGCTTGGCTGGGGGGCCTGAGGACTTATGGTGCCAATTTGAGCCTGAAAGACAGAGTTAAAGCTCTTCCTGGCTGTGGCAACCACATTTTCAAGGTTCTGCTTGTCCCTGCAGGGAAGAACTCTTTCTTGTACTTTGTTTCTTTAGTCTTCTAAGTGGTTGAAAATGCACTTTATCTTTTATTTACTTTAAATTTAATTTAATTTTCTCCTTTTAGAAAGCACTTTTAACTGTACAATTTATCTTATAATTTATCTTATTTGAGAACAGGTAAAATAGTTACATTCAATAAAGACAGTAAATGTGTTTGACGCTCCTTTGTAACACCATTTTATTTGACATGCTATGTACACTAAACAAGGACAAAATTTAAAATACGAAAACAGGAAAAAGAATAACATAAAGCAATATATCTTAGTACCACCCAAAGAGAAACCCTGTTGACTGTTTTATAAGATCCCACACCTCTATAAATAGGATATTTTCCAAAAACGGGATTTTGCTATATAGAGATGCTGTTTAGTAGGTTTTTAAAAACATTTAGCAATGCATTATATACATTTTTCTATGTCAAAAACATATTGCTACACCATAAATTTTAATGGTTGTATCGTTTTCCATTGTGTTGATATGCGATTGCATGTTTAAGGCTTGACAGCCAAGAAGTTTTTTAAAATACTATAATTCTAAAAGATGAACTGTTAAGAAAGGAAGAAAGGATAGAAAAAAAGAATGTGAGCAAAGGAAGAAAAGATGCAGAATAGGAAATGAGAAAGCACAGAGAAAAGAGACAACCCAGAAAAAGAAAGACAAAAATATAGAGAAGGAATGGATATGTGAAAGAGAGAAAGTGGTAAAGGAAGAGGGGAAAAAAAGGCAGACCTGATCCATGGTAAACCATCAATCAGAAGTTGGCTTTTCATTAGGGTTAGAGATTTCAAATTATCAGTCTTTATCATAGCCTTTTGAAATATTAAGTTGCTGGTAGACAAGTGCTCTATACTTGTTCTTTACCTCAAAGGACAATAAATTTTCACTGAAGAACATGGTAAAGGAATGATGGGAACAAATATTGATGCTGACATTATTCCCTGGTTGCAGCTACAGAAGAGAGGAACATAAACCTATGGTTTAGAATTAAGCAGAGGACCAAATCTCCAGGGGGAGAAAAAGGCACAAAAACATATTTCTATTCCTAGTTCATTTCAACAGTAAGATTGTGAAGAGAACACTCATCCCTGACATAATGTCATATATGTAGACAAAAATACATATGCGCACATGTTTTAGAAGATGCAGACAAGGTGAAGTGGAAGGATACATGCTGAATTGGGACTGGCTGTAAAACCGGAGGTCTGAGGGGGCAATGAAAGAATAATTTGACTTTTTACTTGATATTTTTATAGTTTTAGAATTTTTATAGTAAGCCATGTATCATTTTTATAAGCAAAAATAAATGAATATAAAGAGAAAATGTCAGCTTACTGAGCATGTGTTATTCATGGATGGAAGGGAAGGGAGATGATTGATTTTAGGATGAAAATGCCTAAAACGGGGCTTCCAGGAACAGCCCCTCTGGTCTCACTTCACTGAGCGCTTTCTCCAGCGGCCCGAAAGAACTTATTCTCAGCTGGTGTCATGTGACTCATGCCATACTGTGCCTTTTAAGCCTCCCTTGAAGAAAATTCTTTGTGAGGCTTGGATCTGGACCTCTTTATCTTCAAATAGTTGCAGATGGCGGTATTAGGTTTCATGAAGAAATACTGTGGATTAGCAGACCTGAGTCATTAACATATGAGTCCCTTCAGAGGGAATAGAGGATCTAAAAATGAAGACCTTTTCTGGGAGTAAAGCAATAGGATGAGAAAGTAAAACTAAGGGAAATATTAAGTTCTTCGTGTTCCAAAAATAAAGGTGAAAGAATTGGAATTGATTCACTCTAATGATTCCCCCAAAGCTTACATGGTGGGTACCTCAGAATCTACAAAGATTGTAACAGGGGTCTGCAAACCATCTTCCATGTTTCTTAAAATTTAATGATAATCATATATTTCACCACAATAAAGCTGCATAACTTAGCTAAATATGAAGCTTTCCCTTGTCTGAAACCATCTCAGCTCACTTTGATATATCATGCTACATTCCGACTTAGAATTTTTTTTTTTTTTTTTTTTTTTGTGGTACGCGGGCCTCTTACTCTTGTGGCCTCTCCCGCCGCGGAGCACAGGCTCCAGACACACAGGCTCAGCGGCCATGGCTCACGGGCCCAGCCGCTCTGCGGCATGTGGGATCCTCCCGGACCGGGGCACGAACCCGTGTCCCCTGCATCGGCAGGCGGACTCTCAACCACTGTGCCACCAGGGAAGCCCGAAAATTTTGTTTTTAGTAAGAATGGGAGAATAATTAACAATTACTTAAGAAATGGAACCTTTACCCTATTTTTGACACTGAGTCTCATTTATCTTATAAACTCTACCCTTTGTTTAGGCTTTCAGCTAGTTTCCCTTCCCATGTCCCACCTAGTAATTGACCACATGTTGGTGTCTCCTCAGGACACTTCTCTATCTGACACCTCTGAGCAGCTCTGGTAAGACCTCCCCAGAACTCCAGGCTTCCCTTCCTTGGTTCCTGCAGAAGTGCAGTGGAATCTACTTTTTCTTGTTTGGCAACCTGCTTTTTCCTTTATTCAGGCAGAATCCTTGCTTAGGACCCTAGGCAAGTATCTGGTGTAGGGGTGATTCTTCAGCGCCAGCCACCAGAGACCCAAGCTTCTGATATAGAAAATTAAAATAAAATTTAAAACCCAGATCATTGGTCATGTCTCTTGGAAACTTGGTAAGGCTAAGAGGACTGATGAAAACCTTTAATGAAGACTGTTGTGGGCTTATGTCAAGCACAAACATTTTTGAATGAAGTTTCACCTTCTGCCTGTAAAGTAACAGAAAAGATCCCTTCTTCCTACATAGTCATTTTCTCTCTCTAGGAGAATTTTCAGAGGATAACGTAGCAATTGACCACTGTGGGAGAACTAAATTATTTTAGGGACACTGTTAAGGTCTTGCAGAGATACAAGAGGAAACAACTTAATTCACTAGGAGTTTACAAGTGTGAAAAGCAGGTCTGTAGAACACAACAGAAGGTTGACTGAAATGTGTGCAAAATTCTGTGGAAGTACAGATGTAGAAGAGCTGAAAGGTCTTTATGTTTCCTAGAGGAACACTTGAGCTGGTCCCCAGAGGTGAATACAAATTTTCTTTTTAAGTATAGAAAGAAAGAATTCCAGCTGTAAGGTATAGCAGGAGCAAAAACTTGTAGGTATGAACAATGTGTGATAAAATGGAGGATGATAAGTACAGTAGTATTGCTGGGGTTCAAAGTAGAGGGGAGTGTGGTGGGAAGAAAATCTGAAAAGAAGTTCAGGGCCAGAACATACAGTGTCTTGAATCCCAGGCTAAGAGGATTTCATTTTGTTCTATATTCAATAAAAAGCCATTGAAGGATTTTAAGCAAGAAGTATTTTCAAAACTATGCCTTAGAAACATTTATCTGGCAGCAACAGTAAGATAGTAAGATTGGAAGCCAGGAAACTAATGATTAAAATAATACCAATGGCAGATGTTGAAGACCTAAAATAGTACATTATGAAAAGAAAAAGACTGCATTTTGGTCACAAAAACAAACAAAAACATCTGTTGTTTGAGAAGGTGGGCAATGAGCTCTTGCCTGTGGTTGTCAACTCCATCCCTGTCACTGCCCACAGGGAAGATCTAAAGTAGATATTTCTACTTGAAAAGGAGCTTTACAAAGACAAACGTAAAACATTTCTTGGTGGGCTTAAGGGCATCAATAGTGCCCTGAAAAGAGAAGAAGCCCTGGCAAAGCAAGGCCTGATAGTCACATTGCCAAATGCTGTTTTATCCTTTAAATTATACCTACAATGCAGTCAAAGAAGGAGAACTGTAAAATTCACTGCTTCTGTAGAGAAAAATGTCTTCCATTGCCTCTGCATGGGAGGGTGAGTTTCACAAGTTTATCCTGGGAAATTTGTTTTGGGTAAACAATTTAAGATGTGATCATGACAAATTTAGGCCACAGAAATTAGAAACTTCAAACTAAAGAATGTGAAGACTTGAGGGACAATTATAAACTACGTATTCTGGAGTTTCCTGTCTTTTCATGATGTATTTATTTTTTTCAATTAATAGAGAGCTTCACTCTTTGGTCATGACCAAGGTGACCCTGTTTTATGACCAATGCCTGGTCCACCAATCATGTCCCAGAAAATTCTTAAAGGTATCTAAAGCCATTTTTTATCACCTTTAAATAACCAATATAGTCTCAGTGCATTGATAAATTTCAAACAAAACCAAACTCAATAGTAATTACTTTTATAGCCCTATGATTTCCATTAAACGTTCAGAGATATTAAAAACAATTTAATGATTCTTGTCACTACCTTATATTCCTAAATCCTTAAGGATTCCAGGAACCTTAGGTTAGGAACAGTAGTTCTAACCTTATTTCAGATGAAAATGAGATATGGAGAAGGGAAATGATTTCCAGGGAAATATGAGTCCTCAACATCCTATAATTTAATCTTAAGGAACTTTTCAGACCAAGGAAAAAAGACTAATCTTATGATCTATTTCAGTGGTTCCTTGCATCCCTAGATTATAAGGCTGGTTTACATGCTGTCTTGCTTCTGACTTACAGGTAGACGGCAAATGGCTGCCCCTTGAGCCCTGCTCTTGTCTGTAGGTTTTTCCCCCAAAAGTGTTTAATTATACCAAAAAAGCAGCTGTCTTTGATTCCACAATTTGCTTAGCTGATTTCTCCAGTTTGCTTTAACACTGCCATCTGGACACATTACTGCTCTCTTTGGATCACTTTTAAATAATCATGACAAGGAAAATTTAAAAAATAAAAAAAATCAGAAGACAAGAAATAAAACCCAAGACCCAGAAATAGAAAAAAATGGAAAGAAGCAAGACAAGGTTGACTATCCTGGAGGGAAAACATAGTTGCATGGTAATTTCATCTTACTTCTGGGAAAAGAGACCTGGCTGTGTAACATGCCCCTTCTCTCCTGTTTCTCTGCCTTTCTTTCCTTCTTTACCCCTGCCCTCTTAACCTTCATTCTGTGCGCATAGGAGCATTTCAAGTACCAGGTTCTTATTAGAGGATTCCTGTCAGTGAAAAAGAAGGACACAGTCAAATTGTCTGATTCTTCACCTATGAAATCCAGAGATGCTATAAATTAATTATCAGAAAAATATTTTCAACAACTGAGCATTTCGTTAATGTGCAGAATGTATGTGGCCTGAGTAAATAGATGTAGGGTGTATTATTTATATCAGCAGTATTTTCAAATACACAAAGTATGTGTGCTTCTACAAGGGAGGCTCAAAGACTCCTGTCTGATGCCATACTGTATGAGCAAATATGTCTTATAACTTCTGTCAAATATTTATCCAGTGTATTTCTCAGTGCCTTTCATAAAAATAATACATATCAGGCTGCTCTGACATTCAGAAGAAGATTTCTTTTTTTTTATTTTGTGCATCTTTATTGGAGAATAATTGCTTTACAATGGCGTGTTAGTTTCTGCTTTATAACAAAGTGAATCAGCTATACATATACATATATCCCCATATCACCTCCCTCTTGCATCTCCCTCCCACCCTCCTTATCCCACCCCTGTAGGCGGGCACAAAGCACCGAGCTGATCTCCCTGTGCTGTGCGTCTGCTTTCCATTAGCTATCTATTTTACATTTGGTAGTGTATATATATACATGTCACTCTCCCACTTCGTCCCATCTTACCCTTCCCATTCCTTGTGTCCTCAAGTCCATTCTCTATGTCTGCGTCTTTATTCCTGTCCTGCCCCTAGGTTCATCAGAACCTTTTTTTTTTACATATATATTCCATATATATGTGTTAACATACAGTATTTTTTTAACATCTTTATTAGAGCATAATTGCTTTACAATGGTGTGTCAGTTTCTGCTTTATAACAAAGTGAATCAGTTATACATATATATATATATCCCCATATCTCTTCCCCTTTGCATCTTCCTCCCTCCCACCCTCCCTATCCCACCCCTCCAGGTGGTCACAAAGCACTGAGCTGATCTCACTGTAGCATACAGTGTTTGTCTTTCTCTTTCTGACTTACTTCACCCTGTATGACAGACTCTAGGTCCATCCACCTCACTACAAATAACTCAATTTCATTACTTTTTATGACTGAGAAATATTCCATTGTATATATGTGCCACATCTTCTTTATCCATTCATCTGTCGATGGACACTTAGGTAGCTTCCATGTCTTGCCTATTGTAAATAGAGCTGCAATGAATACTGTGGTACATGACTCTTTTTGAATTATGGTTTAGAGGCAGTCTTTTCTCCACTGTATATTCTTGCCTCCTTTATCAAAGATAAGGTGTCCATATGTGAGTAGGTTTACCTCTGAGCTTTCTATCCTGTACCATTGATCGATATTTCTGTTTTGGTGCCAGTACCATACTGTCTTGATTACTGTAGCTTTCTGGTATAGTGTGAAGTCAGGGAGCCTGATTCCTCCAGCTCCGTTTATGGCCTCATAGAATGAGTTTGCAAGTGTTCCTCCCTCTGCTATATTTTGGAAGAGTTTGAGAAGGATAGGTGTTAGCTCTTCTCTAAATGATTGATAGAATTTGCCTGTGAAGCCATCTGGTCCTGGGCTTTTGTTTGTCAGAAGATTTTGAATAACAGTTTCAATTTCAGTGCTTGTGATTGGTCTGTTCATATTTTCTATTTCCTCCTGGTTCATTCTCGGCAGGTTGTTCATTTCTAAGAATTTGTCCATTTCTTCCAGGTTGTCTATCTTATTGGCATAGAGTTGCTTGTAGTAATCAGTCACGATCCTTTGTATTTCTGCTGTGTCAGTTGTTACTTCTCCTTTTTCCTTTCTAATTCTATTGATTTCAGTCTTCTCCCTTTTTTTCTTGATGAGTCTGGCTAATGGTTTATTAACTTTGTTTATCTTCTCAAACAACCAGCCTTTAGTTTTACTGATATTTGTTATTGCTTCCTTCATTTCTTTTTCATTTATTTCTGATCTCATCTTTGTTTTCTTTCCTTCTGCTAACTTTGTGGTATTTTTTATTCTTCTTTCACTAATTGTTTTAGGTGTAAGTTTAGGTTGTTTATTTGAGATTTTTCTTGTGTCTAGAGATAGGATTGTATTGCTGTTAACTTCCCACTTAGGACTGCTTTTGCTGCATTCCATAGGTTTTGAGTCATGGTGTTTTCATTGTCATTTCTTTCTAGGTATTTTTTGATTTCCCCTTTGAATTCTTCACTGATCTCTTGGCTATTTAGTAGCATAGCATATTGTTTAGCCTTCATATGTTTGTATTTTTTACGGATTTTTTCTTGTAAAGGGTATCTAGTCTCATAGCATTTTGGTCAGAAAAGATACTTGATATGATTTCCTATTTCTTAAAGTTACTAAGACTTGATTTGTGATCCAAGATGTGGTCTATCCTGAAGAATGTTACATGAGCACTTGAGATGAAAGTGTATTCTGTTGTTTTTAGATGGAATGTCCTATAAATATCAATTAAGTTCATCTTTTATAATGTCATTTAAAGCTTGTGTTTCCTTATTTATTTTCATTTTGGATGATCTGTCCATTGGTGAATGTGGGGTGTTAAAGTTCCCTACTATGATTGGGTTGCTGTCGATTTCCCCTTTTATGGCTGTTAGCATCTGCCTTATGCATTGAGGTGCTCCTATGTTGGGTGCATAAATATTTACAATTGTTGTATCTTCTTCTTGGATTGTTCCCTTGATCATTATGTAGTGTGCTTCTTTGTCTCTTGTAATAGTCTTTATTTTAAAGTCTATTTTGTCTGATATGAGAACTGCTCCTCCAGCTTTGTTTTGATTTCCATTTGCATGGAATATCTTTTTCCATCCCCTCACTTTCAGTCTGTATGTGTCCCTAGGTCTGAAGTGGGTCTCTTGTAGACAGCATATATATGGGTCTTGTTTTTGTATCCATTCAGCCAGTCTATATCTTCTAGTTGGAGCATTTAATCCATTTACATTTAAGGTAATTATTGATATGTATGTTTCTATTACCATTTTCTTAATTGTTTTGTTATTGTAGGCCTTTTCTTTCTCTTGTGTTTCCTGCCTAGAGAAGTTTCTTTAGTATTTGTTGTAAAGCTGGTTTGGTGGTGCTGAATTCTCTTAGCTTTTGCTTGTCTGTAAAGGTTTTAAGTTCTCCATTGAATCTGAATGAGATCTTTTCTGTGTAGAGTAATTTGGTTGTACGTTTTTCCCTTTCATCACTTAAAATATGGCCTGCCACTTCTTTCTGGCTTGCAGAATTTCTGCTGAAAGATCAGCTGTTAACCTTATGGGGATTCCCTTGAATGTTATTTGTTGTTTTTTCCTTGTTGTTTCTAATACTTTTTCTTTTTATTTAATTTTTGGTAACTTGATTAATGTGTGTCTTGATGTGTTTCTCATTGGATTTATCCTGTATGGGACTCTCTGACCTCCTGGACTTGATTGACTATTTCTTTTCCCATATTTTGGAAGCTTTCAACTATAATCTCTTCAAATATTTTCTCAGTCCCTTTCTTTTTCTCTTCTTCTTCTGGGACCCCTCTAATTTGAATGTTCATGTGTTTAATGTTGTCCCAGAAGTCTCTGAGACTGTCCTCAGTTCTTTTCATTCTTTTTTCTTTATTCTGCTCTGCAGTAGCTATTTCCACTATTTTATCTTCCAGGTCACTTATGTGTTCTTCTGCCTCTGTGTTCTGCTATTGATTCTTTCCAGAGAATTTTTAATTTCATTTATTGTGTTGTTCACCATTGTTTGTTTGCTCTTTAGTTCTTCTAGGTCCTTGTTAAATGCTTCTTGTATTTTCTCCATTCTATTTCCAAGATTTTGGATCATCTTTACTATTATTACTCTGAATTCTTTTTCAGGTAGACTGCCTATTTCCTCTTCATTTGTTTGGTCTGGTGAGTTTTTACCTTGCTCCCTCATCTGCTGTGTGTTTCTCTGTCTTCTCATTTTTTTTAGCTTACTGTGTTTGGGGTCTCCTTTTCACAGGTTGCAGGTGTAGTTCCCGTTGTTCTTGGTGTCTGCCTCCAGTGGCTAAGGTTGGTTCAATGGATTGTGTAGGCTTCCTGGTGGAGGGGACTGGTACCTGTGTTCTGGTGGATGAGGCTGTGTCTTGTCTCTCTGGTGGACAGGGCAGTGTCTGGTGGTGTGTTTTGGGGTGTCTGTGAGCTTATTATGATTTTAGGCAGCCTCTCTGCTAATGGGTTGGGTTGTATTCCTGTCTTGCTAGTTTTTTGGCATAGGGTGTCCTGCACTGTAGCTTGCTGGTCGTTGCGTGGAGCTGGGTCCTAGCATTGAGATGGAGATCTGTGGGAGAGCTTTCACCATTTGATATTACATGGAGCCAGGAGTTCTCTGGTGGACCAATGTCCTGAACTTGGCTCTCCCACCTCAGAGGCGCCAGCTTGACACATGGCCAGAACACCAAGACCCTGTCAGCTACACAGCTCAGAAGAAATGGGAGAAAAAAGAAAGAAAGAAAGAATAAAATAAAATAAAGCAAAGTTATTAAAATAAAAAAATTATTAAAAATAAAAATATTAAAAAATAATAAAAAAAGAAAAAATAATGAAGAAAGAAAGAAGAGAGTGAGCAAACCAGAAAACAAATCCAGCAATGATAACAAGCACTAAAATGTATACTAAAAATCACACAAAAAAAATAACAGACAGACAGGACCATAGGACAAATGGTAAAAACAAAGCTATACAGACAAAATCACACAAAGAAACATATACATACACACTCACAAAAAGAGAAAAAGGAAAAAAAAAAATAATATATATAAAGGAAGAGAGCAACCAAATCAATAAACAAATCTATCAATGCTAATAAACTAAATACTAAACTACGATAAACATAAAACCAGATACAAATTAGATTCAGAAAGCAAACCTCTAGTCTACAGTTGCTCCCAAAATCCACTGCCTCAATTTTTGGATGATTCATTGTCTACTCAGATATTCCAGAAATGCAGGGTACATCAATTTGATTGTGGAGATTAATCCTCTGTTCCTGAGGCTGCTGGGAGAAATTTCCCTTTCTCTTCTTTGTTTGCACACCTCCTTGGGTTCAGGTTTGGATTTGGCCTCCATCTCTTTGACCGCATAAGTCACCTGTGGGTATCTGTTCTTTGCTCAGACAGGATGGGGTTAAAGGAGCAGCTGATTAGGGGCCTCTGGCTCACTCAGACTGGGGGGAAGGGAGGGGTACAGAATGCGGGGTGAGCTTGCGTCAGCAGAGTCTGGCATGACGTTGCAGCAGCCTGAGGCACGCCATGTGTTCTCCCAGGGAAGTTGTCCCTGGATCATGGGACCCTGGCAGTGATGGGCTGCACAGGCTCTGGGGAGGGGAGGTATGGATAGTGACCTGTGCTTGCACACAGGCTTGTTGGTGGCGGCAGCAGAAGCCTTAGCATTTCATGCCTATCTCTGGGGTCCATGCTGATAGCCATGGCTCACGCCCGTCTCTGGAGCTCGTTTAGGCAGTTCTCTGAATCCCCTCTCCTCATGCACCCCAAAACAATGGTTTCTTGCCTCTTAGACGGTTCCAGACTCTTTCCTGGACTCCCTCCCAGCTAGTTGTGGCACACTAGCCCCCTTCAGGCTGTGTTCACGCAGCCAACCCCAGTCCTCTCCCTGCGATCCGACCTCTGAGCCTGAGCTTCAGCTCCCAGCCCCACCCGCCCTGGCAGGTGAGCAGAGAAGCCTCTCGGGCTGGTGAGTGCTGGTCGGCACCGACCCTTTGTGCGGGAATCTCTCCGCTTTGCCCTCCACACCCCTGTTGCTGTGCTCTCCTCCGTGGCTCCAAAGCTTCCCCTCTTCCACACCCCCGTCTCCGCCAGTGAAGGGGCTTCCTAGTGTGGAAACTTTTCCTCCTTCACAGCTCCCTCCCAGAGTTGCAGGTCCTGTTGTATTCTTTTGTCTCTTTTTTTTCATTTTTCTTTTGCCCTACCCAGGCACATGGGGATTTTCTTGTCTTTTGGGAAATCTGAGGTCTTCTGCCAGCGTTCAGTAGGTGTTCTGTAGGAGTTGTTCCACATGTAGATGTATTTCTGGTGTATCTGTGGGCAGGAAGGTGATCTCCACCTCTTACTCCTCCACCATCTTGAAGGTCTCCCTCTGAGATTTCTTATAATAAGCAAAAATTGGTCTCCCTGTGGGTTACCCCTTTTGTCCTAATCTTACATCTTTTACTCATATAGAATAAGTTATATGCCTTTCTTCTCCGATGGATCTTTTTGAAATTTCAAGAGATGCTTTCACAGCTCCTCTGAATTTTCTCTTCTCCAGGAAAAATTTTCCCTTGTTCCTGAAATTGTTTCTCCTAGGACTTACCTCTAGATGTAGCCTACGTATGCATCTTTCTATTTTTCATGTCACCCAGCATTAGACATGATTCCTTTTTGAAAATAATACAACTAATAAATTGTTATTGAAGAAAATTTAGAAAACACAGGCAAAAATTATTTTTCAAATGACCTATGAAGTGTTTCTAGGAATAAAGGGCTGCTTTTGATATTTTGGCATATAACCTTCCAAAATTAGTCACATGTGAACATGCACTGTTAAATTTTAGCATCATAGTCGGGTGAGATCAAACTTAAAAAGTGATGTTTTTTAGGTCTTTTTCTGAAAATGGACACAGAAAAAAATGACATTGGAGTAGACCTTTTTTCCAGGAAGTGTCATTCAACAAATTCCTTATAGTTATGTAAATTTAAGTTAGTTATAGCTTGATTCTCTAAAGCAGAGCTCAGCAAATATTTGCTGTAAAATGCTGGGGAAGAAAATAGAATGATTGTTTAAGGATTTGGGGGCCACGTATGGCCTCTATTGCTGCTGCTTCTCCTTCAACTCCTCCTCTTCTTTCTTGTTCATTTACAAATTTTTTTAAAAAATGTTAAGACCATTCTTAAATTACAAGCCATACCAAAATAGGATCCTGAACAGATTTTGCCAGCATGCTGTAGTTTGCCCATCCCTCCTTGAGAGGAAGTATTTAACACAGCTTCTCAATTACTGACAAATGCTGCTTGTTATATAGAGCTGATTCCAGGGGAGAATTTGGATAAATGTGGAGCCTCCTGGGAAGAAAGGAATAGCTCAAATGCCAGCCTTTTGTAATTAAATTATATTGAAGACTGTCCAATGGGTTGAGATGCTCCCAGCTGCAATGTGACAGCTAGAAAGTATACCAAGGGCTCCAAATTTGAACTGGCTATGAGAGAAATAGACATCTGGATTATTGTCCTGGACCCTTACATGGTTAAAGAAGAGAACTGACCTTCACATGGTTCATGACTAACTAAGCTAGTTGAGTATAAAGATTATGCTTTGGAATTAATGACTAAGGGTATGAATATATTCTTGGAAAATTATACTCCTCAAAGGAACTCAGGTAGCAAGCTCTCTGTTTTACTCATAGATTATGCTTTAGTAACAATCACTCAAAATCTCTGTGGCTTAACAAGATAAAGCATTATGTATCACTTTCAATTTGATGGATAGCTCCCCCAGATAGCTCTTTTGTACAGCTCTCCTACTGTACAAGTTCTCCTACGTGATCAGCCAGGGATCCAGACTCCTTCCATCTTATGATGTCACCATCTTTAATGCATAACCACGTCTGCCATAGGAGGGGAAGAAATAGCTTGGGCAAGCATTCAGGGTATTATGTTCAGGACTGAAATTGCCATCCATTACTTCCTTTCACATGCATTGGTCAGAATTTATTCAAATTCTAATTTATTCTAATTTCAAAAGAGGCTAGGAAAGATAGCTGTCCTATGTGCCATGAAAAAGAACAATATTTTAAAATATCTATCCAGTCGTGGTCACGCTCCCTTTACCAATATGTTGGGTATGGGACAGGAGCTGGGTAGCATATGTGTCCTCTGCAAATATCTGGATCAGCAAGAGTGTAACTAGAGTAGCCACAAGTATGTACAATAACTTCAAATACCAGTTTTCATTAGTGACTTAAATAGGAATGATGACATACAGAGATTAGCCTAGAAACTATTTTAGTTCTTGAGTTCTCTCTTTGTTTGGTGTTTGAAACCCAGATGTAATCAGTCTTTTTGAACTGAGCAACCTCTGGGGGTTTTCAGAAACTAGAAAGTAGAGAGCAAGAGAAACAAAACATCCTGCCAAGTTAGACAGATGAGGGCTTGAGCAATTTACTCAAATACTATATTTTGTGACTTTGTATACGACCCAAGCTGGTGAAGTAGGCCCTACTCCTTACAAATATGTGAGGGTGTGTGTGTGTGTGTGTGTGTTTACAAATATACTGGAATAATTTATTTTCATCTCAACAACATGTTAAGGTTGATTTTCTCAGCATGATCTGAATGCACATATTGATATATGTCTATTACTTTCTCATTTTTCACACCTTGACTCTCAGTGTAGCCTAAGAGTAAATGAGAATTTAGCGGCTACATTATGCTATTTGACCCTAATGGTGTCTAAAATCCTGAATCCTCTCACATGTGCGCGATATCTCTGCTCTTTTGTGCTTGCACAATTTGCTGTGGTGGTTCACACTTGCTGTTTTACAGCCTCCAGCATTTTTCCTTCCCTCTTATTAGTAATAACAATAACTTAAATTCGAAATGAATCAGGGTAAAGGGAGAGATTATAATTAAAACGCTATTCTCTTCCTTAGTGTAGACATGGGCATGCAGTTAAGCATTTAGACTCTGTTTGCCCACAATACTTAGTTTTATGCAAAAGAAAGTCAGATTGAGAATAAAAATGGTCATCATTTTCATCCCAGAAGTGGTCCTTCCTGAGGGCTAAAGTTGTTCTTATTACCTAGATAACTAGATTGGACTTATTCCTATCTTTTTTGCAGTAGTTTCCCAGGTCTCTCATGATTTGAAAGTTGATATCTTTCAAATATTCTTTCTTATTAAGAATAGCCAGGATTGCACTCTGTGGTGTGTGGTCTAAGGATATGTAAATGATATACACTTCAACCCCAGTAGAGGACTGATATTCTTTTTTCATTAAAACTATTTTTTAAAAAATTTGTGGCCTATCAATCCACACAAAGTAGCCTTTTTTTGTACCTGGTTTCTGTCTAATAATTTATTCCCTAACCCATTCTGTTTCATTTCATTCTGTTGGATCCGTAGACATGACAAATGTGTCCTTAATATTGCCATCAAATTTTGATAAATATATTGCTATCTATAAGGAACATCTTTTTCCTCTCTCATAATTTTTAAGACGTTTTTGTGACCTCATATGAGCAAACATTTCATGTGAAATTTTTTAAAAATTAAATTTTATACACATACTCATCTCCTTGTGTCTTTTTTTCACCGTCTTAAGTGAATCTCTAAAAATTTAGAATGTCTACTTGGTCCAATCTGGAAAAGAACTTGTACAATTAACCCAAAGCGTCAGTACTGAAATTCGAGTGAGTTACTCTTTGTTACCTACTTCTGTGTAACAAATTACCTAAAAACATAGTGACTTAAAGCAATGATAAATATTTATTATTTATCACATAATCTGTGGGTCAGGAATTTGGGAGTAGCTTGGCTGAGCACTCTGGCTCAAGGTCTCTCATGAAGTCATAACCACCTATTGCCTGAGGCTACAGTTACCTGATAGCTGAACTAAGGCAGGAAGACCCATTTCCAAGGTGACTCACTCATGTGGTTTGCAAGCTAGTGTTGGTTGGAGGGCCTCAACTCCTCTCCACACTGGCTTCTCCACGAGGCTACTCAAGTGACCTCATGACATAGCCACCAGCTTCTCCCAGAGCAATTGATCCAAGGGAGCAAAGAGGAAGCTTCAGTGCTTTGTATGACCTTATTTTGTAAGTCACACACTGTCACCTCCATTATACTTTTTTTGTCATACAGACCAGCTCTGATTCACTGTGGGAGAAAACTACACAAGGGAATAAATGCCAGGAAGCAAAGATCATGGGGGGCATTTTGGAGGCTGACTATGCAGTCAGTGAACGAATCTGGTTAGTGTTCAACAGTGCAGTTCCTTTAACCACCTAGCCAGTGAATGGGCCATGTAGGCTACACACTGAAATAGAGTGTTGTTCTATGTGGGAGGAAAGTACATGCGATGCACTCAAGGATTTTTTCAGACTACGTGTAACATGCCTCCTCATTATAATCATTGCTCTATTGAAACATCATTAATTAAAAGATATAAGTGGCTGTATCTCTCACGTCAGTGTAGAAAAACATACTTCTCTAAAAGCAGCCCTCAGCTCTCTCACTTTTCACAGACTCAGACCTGAGCTATGTACCCTGACTCACTCCATACAACCGACCACAAGCTGTTTCCAACACACAACCTTAATATGGCATTTTGGTATTATTTCTTTGACTATGACCTTGGCCCCATCCCTAACTAGATGTCAGTTTATCCCTCTAGCTTCATCTACCCACATATCCTCAAGGACCCATATGTGAGTCCTTTAGAGACAGGAGCTCCTGGCCAAAAAGGAAAGAACTAGTATTATTGTTGACCCTATGAGATATGGAGGCCAAGCAGTACTGCTTCTGTACCCCAGCACAATCATGTTGTTCTTAGTGAGGAAAATGTATACCTTTCCCTTCTTCTGGGCAGAGCACATGCAAGTGTGGGCAGGGTGGGGAGGATAAGGGGGCATGGTGTTCTGTAGTACCATGATAGATAGCAATTTCAGGAGTTCTGGGAAACCATGTAGACAGCAGGGATTTTTATGGAAATAGGAAGAAGTAGAGAGTGCTGTGAGGTTCCTTCAAGGACCTTCACGGACAGGGGTGTGGATAAGGGGATTCATTGCAAGACAGGAAGAAATAGAAGAAATTACTTGTTAACTAAAAATGGCATACTTGCTCATAAGCATACGTGAGAAATTCCTCACAGACTCCTGGGAATAATTGGGAGACAATTTGAGAGAATCTGGAAGTTCTGTGTGAGCAGGTCAAAGCAAGAGTCATTAAATTAAATTTTACAGTTATTAAACCTCATTTTTCCCACAAGCCCACATGGTCTGGAAGATCTTAGAAGTAGTTGTGCTGTGTGTCAGTTTTGTTGAGGAGATGATCTGTTAGCAGGTAGCTGGCTCTAGTTCCTGAGTGGAAGTCTGGCCAGAGAAGCAATCATAGCATTATGTCCTCTTAGAATATCACTTTACTGATTGAAAATTACTGTCACATTTATTACCTCAGCTGATCTGCACAGAAATCTGTGAACAAAGGGCTATTCACCCACTTATTACAGAGTTGTCAAAAATAAAAATCCTAAATGTTAAAAGCTTTGTTCAAGGATGTGTATTTTATAAGTAATAGGCTTGCAGTTGCAACTTAGAATTTGTGACAAGAAATCCTAGGCTCTTTCTGTTATAACAGTGGTTTTCAAGCTGTGCTCACTAGAGCCCTAAAATTCCACAAATCTGTCTAAAGAGAAATTTGGGAGAACAAGAGAAAGAGCACACAACCAGAGAAGTATTTATTTTAAACAAAATCTTTATGGCTAATAAAAAAAAATTAAAGCCCCTGCACTGAAACACACTATCTGGTGATGCAATCTGTCAACTTGCCTGCCTGATCCCCAGGACTTTCCTCTATCAGAGTTACTCCTTAGATAAGAAAGAGTCTTGTTAAAATACAAGACTTACATTATATGTCATCAATCTATAAGTGTAACATGGCAACATTTCTCTGCTACCACCCTTAGTAAACACCTGTTATTTTTGTCTGCTGCAATCCTCTCCTTTCTTTTGGTAATACCACACTAAATTTCCTTGAGGAAACTATCCCTCTTCTATTTTCAATCTATATAGTTAAAACAGGACTGAGTCACCTTCTGTTTCTAGAGTTATGTGTTTGATCCAGATCTGTCAATTACTAACTGGTAATTATTTGAGAACTTAACCCTCTAAGTGATGAAGGAATGGGTACATGACTGAAAGCATGGAGCCTACAGACACCTTGGAATAGACACCATTCTCAGGATCCATGATCTCAGGGAGCTTCCAGGAAGAGGAAGGGGGCTATCCTGGAACAGTTGGGGAGAAGATGAAGGCATAAGTGGTTCTGAAAGAGAAATCAAGGAACAGTGAGTCATGGAGAGGCAACAGCAGGCAGCCGGTCTCCTCTAACTTGCCCTGTGCCTTGTTGGGTGGGTCTGGAAGCTACAATGAGATTCCCCCCACCCCTAAGTTTTAGGTATAAATGAATAGAGATTCCTTATAAATGTTAAACATTGGAATAGATCAAATCAGAGACATATTCACAGTCAACCTTAAAAAGAAAGAATGGTGGGCTTCCCTGGTGACGCAGTGGTTGAGAATCTGCCTGCCAATGCAGGGGACACAGGTTCGAGCCCTGGTCCGGGAAGATCCCACATGCCGCGGAGCAACTAAGCCCGTGCATCACAATTACTGAGCCTGCACTCTAGAGCCCGCGAGCCATCACTACTGAAGCCTGCACCCCTAGAACCCGCGCTTTGCAACAAGAGAAGCCACCGCAATGAGAAATCCACGCACCGCAACGAAGAGTAGCCCCCGCTTGCCGCAACTAGAGAAAGCCCATGCACAGCAACGAAGACCCAAAGCAGCCAAAAAAAAGAAAAGAATGATGTCCAAGCCAACAGAATATGACTGCAACTTTAGCTTAATGTATTCACGTTTCACTTAGAAAGGAGAGGGTTATTCAGCCAAATGTAGAAAAAAGGAGTCCTGAAGCCAATGAGGCTGGGCCCATATAAGCAGTGTGTCTAGGCAAGAAGGTCACCTCCCACTGGCAAGGTCTATGATGGCAATGGACCTCCATCAGTGAATAGCTGGATGGATGCCATTAATCTCTAAATCAGAAAATGAACTCTCCTCCGGAGTCTGTGACCGCCAACTCTGATATGATATGGGTCCATGTGGGAGAAAGAGCACTGCCCAAGTGATACGAATGACTAGTCCTTTCAACATTCATGTTGCTTGTTGTAAATCAAGTAACTGAAATCATCAATGTCAGTCCTAGTCTCTGGGCTTAGCAGATGTGAGTCTGCCACTCAAGAAGGCTCTCCTCTCAGAGTCAGAGCCTGGGGGCCTGTGCATGTGTCCTAGCCCCTGTGAACACAGGGCGTTCACTAAGGTAACTAGGCTGCTCCAACCCTAACCTGCCTCTCCTTCTCTCAGGACTTACTAGCCTTCCTCAGTCTGTTAAAGTTTCCACATAGATGCTTCTTTCAAATAATGTGCGTGTTATATTAGAGCCAAGAGGGAAAATTTGTGGGAAATATACAGGGGCTTGATGGGAATGGAATGTAATTGTTCACAGGCCCTGAAATGTACGCTAGTCCCTTTGAAGGGTGAAAGAATCATCCTTCCACATCATATCAAACATATTAAAATGCACCTACAGGCCACTTAAATATAACTTTACCTAATTTTTGAAACTTTTAATAATATTGTTTTTGAAATTATTTATATATAAGTAATACATTTACATGATTTTATTTATGATTTCTGTGTAACTACAGTGTACATTACTGAGAAAAACTCTATTAAAAATTGCTTAACAAGTAAAAAAAAAGAATGGGTACATGACCACCTACACTGGGTCAGTGAGAGTCCTACCCAGGACTCTGCTAGATCCACCAGTTTTTAAGCTGGTGTGTTGTAAGCTTAAAGGTGTTGGTGGTTAATTCTGTCACTATATTCTGAGAGCCAACCTGAGAAATGAGGCAATACTAAAGAGAGCACACTTCAGAAGTGGAAAAAGACAGATGATTGGTGACGAAGTGTGAATATCTGGATACAGTTGTGCCTGAAACTATACTTTAAGGAATGTGAACTAATATTCATCTATTTGACTGACTGTTTTCTCCTTACATACTTTTAGTTGGGTTTTGATCACTTGTAACCAATTAGAGTCCTAATTCACCTGCTGGTCATATAAATTAATTCCAAGTTGTCATTGATTATTATGCTTGGAAACTTACTCAAATTTTGATTTGCATTGTCCATTACAGATGTTGTTCTAGATCAACACCTATGGGACCTTACTACAGATCCCATGGATATTACAAATTATAGAAAACTGTATAACCACAAATGATAACCTGGATAAAATGAACCAATTTTATCAAAGACACAATTTGCTAGAACTCACATAAGAAAAAATAGATACTCTGAGTAGGACTATATCTATTAAAGAAATTGAATCAATAATTAAATAAGCTTCCAAAACAAAAAGCACCAGGCCCAGATGGGTCACTGGAAAATTCTGCCAAACATTTAAGGAAGAAATTATACCAAATGTCTATAGTTTCATTCAGAGAATAAAAGCACAGGGAATATTTCCTAACTCATTCCATGAGACTAACATTACCTTAAGAACAGACAAAGACATTTCAAGAAAAGAAAACTACAGAGCACTATCTCTCATGAACATAGATTTAAAATTTTTTCAACAAAATATTAGATCAGTGGTTGCCAAGAGAAGGGATGAATAGGCAGAGCACAGAAGAATTTTAGGACAGTGAAAATGCTCTGTATGGTAGAGTAATAATGAATACCTGTCATCATACATTTATCCAAACCTATAGAATGTATAACACCAAAAGTGAACCATAATGTAAACTATGGACTTTGAGTGATTATAGTATGTCAATGTAGGTTCATTAATTGTAACAAATGCACCACTCCAGTGGGGAATGTTGATAATGGGAGGATGTGTATATGTGTGGCTGGGGATTGTATGGGAAATCTCTGTACCTTCCCCTCAATTTTATTGTGATCCTAAAACTGATCTTAAAAAAAAGTCTCAATAAAAAATGTTTTTAAGCCTGTCACTGTAAGATAAACAACTGACAATATTTGTTGCCATTCATGAAATTTAAGCTTTTAAGCAAAAAACTAGGGTTTTGAAAACCTTGTATATGTCACTGTGAGATTAATAGCTTCCTAACACTTAAAGATTTTTCTCATGAGATTAATGATGATATTGACAAATTAAACTATTTGATATCCTATCATGAACTATGTCAGCATTTGAGAGATATGCATAAACCAGTTAACCAAATTTATTTAGATGATCACTACATGATATTAGAAAATCATTCAGAGGTTAAAAAAAAAAAAAAAAACTCTTTCAAAGCACAAGACCAATGTAATAGATGATAGAAGTCCATTGATACAGTTCCAGGTTTCATTTTGCAACCAACCTTAAGGAGCTACCACTTGTCAACTTTGGGTAAAATATCAAAGAAGATTGTATGCAATATTTTTTCATGTTCTTCAACCAAAATTGTATATCACAACAAACTGAATGCAGAAGCCTATGTGACAATGTAGCTTTCTTTTAGTAAGACAGATATTAAAGAGGTTTACAAAAATATAAAACAATGCCACTCATTGCACTAATTGTCTTTGTATGTTTTGGCAGTATTTTTTTAATTAAAAAAATGTTCTTTATGTTCACAGGCAATGAATTTTGCTACTCTTATTTTTCAATGACTTAACATATTGTTAAAATTTATGCAGTTTTAGTTTTTAATACAGTAAATATAGATAATTATAACTCACATAAATAAAAGTTCTTGGGATCCTCAATAGTTTTTAAGAGTGTAAAGGGGTTCCAAGACCAAAAATGTTTGAGAACCATGACACTATTCTATTTCTCAAATATAAAACAGATGTGTTTACAGTTCTGTTCTCAGGTAACTTGCCTCTCAGAGTGCAGGGAAAAACTAAAAAATAGATAAACAAAATACTTATATTTGGAGAAAATGTTTTGGACTAAATAAACCCAGGTTTGTGAGGGAGACAGGAAGGGTGTAACTTTCACTAGACTGGCCAGGGAAGGCTTCCTTTTTTTTTTTGGAAAAGTGACAATGAAGCTGAGATGTGAAGAATAAGTTGTTAGTAATGCAGCAAGCTGAGCTAAGAGAACAGTGATTCAGGCATGGGGAATAGCAATGCAAAGACCCCGAGGTAGTTAAAAGTTTGGACTAGATTCCAGAACTGTATCATTCCAAAGCCTATGCTTCTCTTTCCTTCTCATAAACCACAACTGATTTTCCTTAGGCCAGCTATGCTCTGGCCCTTGGAACCTTCCATCTGGAAAATGGAGCAGAGATTGTTTTGATTCTTCCTAAGCGATGGCTTCATATTCAGTTAGTTGGCAGGTTAATCAGAAGCTTGCAAACAGCCTTCCATGGCTCTAAGGAGCAGCGCTCTCAAGAGCTAAGCTTGTCAGCCGTGCCAGGAAACTGCTGTTGCAAGAAGAAGTAGGAAAAGGGGGGAATTTAATTTTACAGGGAGAAGACTTAAATGGGGCCTATAAATTATGTAGCTATTTTTCTATACCTTGGTCCCAGTCTGGAATTCTTCAAAATAAATGATTTGAGCCAAGTTCACTGTGGTTGCAAACATTACATGGTGTGCTGTTGTCTCTAAAGCGTATGTCTTGCTGACTAGGCATTTTGAAAAACTGCTGTAACCTTTTGAAGACAGTGGTGGTTCCCAGGGAAAGTGTTCTCTCATTTCCCCCCCACCCCCCAAGATGCTCGTGCAGGGACCAGAGGCAAAAAGCTAAATGACATCTTGTAGTAAGTGAGGGAAACTATAAGCATTATTTCACTAAATGATGGGATTTCCTTATATTTCCAAAAGTCAGAAAGTAATATATTCCCTCTCCTTCTGGAGTAAGCCTTCATAAAGCAGGAATTGGGCAAATATGAAAGGAACACATGAGTCAGTATCACATTGCAGACATCCATGTTTAAACACTAGATACAGATGCAGGGGGAGAGCACGAAAGAGAAGGCACAGGCTGGTCAACGTGACACAAAAACAGCTGGGTGACTAGGACAATTCAGGCAAATCATGTCTCTGATACAGCCCGACAGTCAAAAGAGCCTGTGTCCATGGCTGCTTTTTTGTGTAGGGAGAAGCACTGGTACTTTCTCCTATGATAGATGAGACAATTGATCTCAGGCTTCCCCTCTATTCTTCTCTGATATCTTTTCCTTCATAAAAAGGTATTTATTCTCAGAGTTTCAGGTGTTACCCCCATACCAGTGACTCAGTTATTTGTCTCCAACCTCAACCCTCTGAAAGTTGCCATCTTTGATATTTGTCTGCTGGATATTTCAACACATCGCCACATATCCGAAGTGACACCACAGATCCAAAGTCAATGCCAGCAGCCTGTCCTCAACGTGGATGTCATCTTCTGTCTTCCTATTTTTGCACATGGCTGCTTTTATTTTCCAGTTTTGGGGAGTCAAATCTGGAGGCTGTTGATGGATTGTATACATTTTGCTCACATCCAACCTGCCAATACCACACTGTAAATAACTGGTGGGGCTGACATTTAAGCCTTGAGCCAGGAGAGTCTGGAGCTTGTGAACTTAAATCCAGGCATCCTAGTATGGTCCTGAGGAAGTCACCTTGAAGGCAGCTGGGCTTGATTCTCTGTTCCAGGACACAAAGAGAGCAACTCCAAGATGAGATTCCTTAGAGTGAAAATCACCTTAAAGGAAACACCCTAAAAGGGAGATTCATGTCTTTCAATTGGCTAAACTCCCTGAAATGGACTTGGAATTTTAATTTTTTCCTGAGGAGTTAGCTATGTCAGTTATTCCTTTAAAATGCCTTTCATTCTCCTTGCCATCCCTACCTGCAGTCCCTACCACCAACAGAGTCTAAATTTATATTATCTCACATATGTTTTGTTCATATAGTCCTAGCTGTTCTCTCTGTTTATAATCTTTACCCATTCCAAGCCATCCTGTAAACATGACTGTCCATGGCTATCTATTGCTCAGAAATCTATAAAGTCTCCCTCTTTTTTTTTTCTGTGGTACGCAGGCCTCTCACTGCTGTGGTGTCTCCCGTTGCAGAGCACAAGCTCCACAGGCTCAGCTGCCATGGCTCACGGGCCCAGCCGCTCCGCGGCACGTGAAATCTTCCCGGACCGGGCCATGAATCCGTGTCCCCTGCATCAGCAGATGGACTCTCAACCACTGTGCCACCAGGGAAGCCCTAAATTCTCCCTCTTTTACTGCCTCAACTCCTCCTGCATGAATTGAGTAACTGTTAGTTGAGGCAACTCTGGTTTTAATTACTTCCCAAATTTAATTATTTGCTTCAATGCAAGCAGCCTGGGAATCTTATAGTATGGACATAATTGTTCCTTCTGCTCTTTAATCAAGCTTTTTTCTCCTGTAAAGAATATCTTCCTCACATATACTCTCAAATCTTTGTATCTTCTCTCACTTCTTTCTGTTTTTATGAAATGCCAAGGATCATTACGAAAAAAAAAAAATCAGTCTTTGGAGGGGAGAGATAAAACACCTAATGTATTGTAAAGATGAATACCCAGTTACAGAGTAGAGGGATTCGTTTTAGTAGTGATTGAGCTACTCATATAATCTACAGAGTCAATGTTTTTCTCCAGAAACTTATGCCAGAGTGTTGGGCAGAAGTAGTGGTTAAAAATAAAAGCGATTCTGCTAAAATTTCTATTGAGATCTTGAATGTGATGCTTCAGAGTCTCTAACAAAGGACAAGGGAGAATAAAGAATAAACTTCAGAAAAAGTGATGGAAATATGGTGAAGGCACACAGTGGGGAGCATGAAGCCAACAGACTCACATCAGGAAAGGAGGAGAAGCTGAGAAAACAACAGACGTGACAAGCAGGGATATCGTGGCTCAGAATGCATGCGTTTGTGAAGTGAAAATGGCTGGTACCCTGCCGTGGCATGGAAAATGCTCCCTTCCGTGACACTTGCCTGAGGAGATGGCAAACATTCTAATGTTAGCTAAAATGAATGAATTCACAAGCAGTGGAGTTACTCTCTGGGGACCCTATAAAGTAGTTGGGAAGGAGTTAACTTCAAAGAGCACTACAGTTCCCAGGATTCTCATAATTGTGCTAGTGAGAATAGAATTAGAGAAATTCAGCATTGCTACTGGGGTTGTGGAACGATTTAACCCATAAACTAATGAGGTGTAGGAAACAGGAGGGAAATGTGAGGTTTATGTAGGGTGACTACCTGTTTCAGTTGCCAGGAGTAGCCTTAGTGTGTATGTACCACCCATAACTCATAAAAGTGTCCAAGTATGGAGGAAACATTATAGTTTTTCACCCAATTTTTCCTTCCATAACATAATATTCACCTTTTAAAAATTATTATCTATTTTATACATATTAATGCATATATGTGTCAATCCCAATTCGTCCCACCACCACCACAACCACCCCCCACCCCCC
>NW_020175186.1:6967085-7017989 GCF_003031525.2 Neophocaena asiaeorientalis asiaeorientalis
GCTTTCCCCTCTTGGTGTTCATACTTTTGTTCTCTACATCTGTGTCTTTATTTTGGCCCTGCAAACCGGTTCATCTATACTATTTTTCCAGGTTCCACATATATGCGTTAATATACAGTATTTGTTTTTCTCTTTCTGACTTACTTCACTCTGTATGACAGTCTCTAGATTCATCCACGAGTGGCCTCTCTCGCTGCGGAGCACAGGCTCCGGACGCACAGACTCTGGACGTGCAGGCTCAGCGGCCATGGCTCACAGGCCCAGCCACTCCACGGCACTTGGGATCCTCCCGGTCTGGGGCACAAACCTGTGTCCCCTGCATCGGTAGGTGGACTCTCAACCACTGCACCACCAGGCAAGCCCGCATGTGTCTTTTTGAATTATGGTTTTCTTTGGGTATATGCCCAGTAGTGAGATTGCTGGGTCGTATGGTAATTCTATTTTTAGTTTTTTAAGGAACCTCCATACTGTTCTCCATAGTGGCTGTATCAATTTTACATTCCCACCAACAGTTCAAGAGGGTTCCCTTTTCTCCACACCCTCTCCAGCATTTGTTGTTTGTAGATTTTCTGATGATGTCCATTCTAACTGGTGTGAGGTGATACCTCATTGTAGGTTTGATTGCATTTCTCTAATAATTAGGGATGTTGAGCAGCTTTTCATGTGCTTCTTGGCCATCTGTATGTCTTCTTTGGGGAAATGTCTATTTAGGTCTTCTGCCCATTTTTTGATTGGGTGGTTCGTTTTTTTAATATTGAGCTGCTTGAGCTATTTGTATATTTTAGAGATTAATCCTTTGTCCGTTGATTCGTTTGCAAATAATTTCTCCCATTCTGAGGGTTGTCTTTTTCTCTTGTTTGTAGTTTCCTGTGCTTTGCAAAAGCTTTTAAGTTTCATTAGATCCCCTTTGTTTATTTTTGTTTTTATACCCATTACTCTAGGAGGTGGATCAAAAAAGATCTTGCTGTGATTTATGGCAAAGTGTGTTCTTCCTATGTTTTCCTCTAAGAGTTTTATACTGCCCAGTCTTACATTTAGGTCTCTAATCCATTTTGAGTTTATTTTTGTGTATGGTGTTAGGGAATGTTTTAATCTCATTCTTTTACATGTAGCTGTCCAGTTTTCTCAGCACCACTTATTGAAGAGACTGTCTTTTCTCCACTGTATATCCTTGCCTACTTTGTCATAGATTAACTGATCATAGGTGCATGGGTTTATCTCTGGACTTTATATTCTGTTCCACTGATCTATATTTCTGTTTTTGTGGCAGTACCATACTGTCTTGATTACTGTAGCTTTGTAGTATTGTCTGAAGTCAGGGACTCTGATTCCTCCAGGTCTGTTTTCTTCCCTCAAGATTGCTTTAGATATTCGGGATCTTTCATATCTCCATACAAATTGTAAGATTTTTTGTTCTAGTTCTGTAAAAAATGCCATTGGTAATTTGATAGGGATTGCATTGAATCTGTAGATTGCTTTGGGTAGTATAGTCATTTTCACAATATTGATTATTCCAAATCAATAACATGGTATATCTCTCCATCACTTTGTGTCATCTTTGATTTCTTTCATCAGTGTCTTATAGTTTTCTGAGTACAGATTTTTACCTCCTTAGGTAGGTTTATTCCTAGGTATTTTATTCTTTTTGTTGCAATGGTGAATGGTATTGTTTCCTTAATTTCTCTTTTGGATCTTTTGTTGTTAGTGTATAGGATGGCAAGAGATTTCTGTGCATTAATTTTGTATCCTGCAACTTTACCAAATTCATTGATGAGGTCTAGTAGTTTTCTGGTGACATCTTTGGGATTCTCTATGTACAGTATCATGTCATCTGCAAAGAGTGACACTTTTACTTCTTCTTTTCCAACTTGTATTCCTTTTATTTCTTTTTCTTCTCTGATTTCTGTGGCTAGGACTTCCAAAACTATGTTGAATAATAGTGGTGAGAGTAGATCTCCTTGTTTTGTTCCTGTTCTTAGAGGAAATGCTATCAGTTTTTCAACAGTGAGAATGATGTTTGCTGTGGGTTTGTCATATATGGTCTTTATTATGTTGAGGTAGGTTCCCTCTATGCCCACCTTCTGGAGAGTTTTCATCATGAATCGGTGTTGAATTTTGTCAAAAGCTTTTTCTCATCTATTGAGATGACCATATGATTTTTTTCTTTACATCTTTATTGGGGTATAATTGCTTTACAATGGTGTGTTAGTTTCAGACCATATGATTTTTATCCTTCAATTTGTTTATATGGTGTATCATGTTGATTGGTTTGCATATATTGAAGAATCCATGCATCCCTGGGATAAATCCCACTTGATCATGGTGTATGATCCTTTTAATGTGTTGTTGGATTCTGTTTGCTAGTAGTTTGTTGAGGATGTTTGCATCTATATTCATCAGTGATATTGGTCTGTAGTTTTACTTTTTTGTAGTACATTTGTCTGGTTTTGTTAGCAGGGTGATGGTGGCATCACAGCATGAGTTTGAGAAGGATGGGTGGTAGCTCTTCTCTAAATGTTTGATAGAATTCACCTCTGAAGCCATCTGGTCCCGGACTTTTGGTTTGTTGGAAGGTTTTTAATCACAGTTTCAATTTCATTACTTATGATTGGTCTGTTCATATTTTCTCTTTCTTCTTGGTTCTGTCTTGGAAGTTTATACCTTTCTAAGAATTTGTCTGTTTCTTCCAGGTTGTCCATTTTATTGGCATAGATTTGCTTGTAGTAGTCTCTTATAATGCTTTGTATTTCTGTGGTGTCCATTGTAACTTATCCTTTTTCATTTCCAATTTTATTGATTTGAGTCCTCTCCCTCTTTTTCTTGATGAGTCTGGTTAATGGTTTATCAATTTTGTTTATCTTCTCAAAGAATCAGCTTTTAGTTTTATTGATCTTTATTACTGTTTTCTTTGTTTCTATTTCTTTTTTTTTTTTTTTTGCGGTACGTGGGCCTCTCCCTGTTGTGGCCTCTCCCGTTGTGGAGCACAGACTCCGGACGTGCAGGCTCAGTGGCCATGGCTCAGGGGCCCAGATGCTCCGCGACGTGTGGGATCTTACCGGACTGGGGCACGAACCCATGTCCCATGCATCGGCAAGCGGACTCTCAACCACTGCGCCACCAGGGAAGCCCTGCTCTGTTCTTTATGATTTGTTTCCTTCTATTAACTTTGGGTTTTGTTTGTTCTTCTTTCTCTAGTTCCTTTAGGTGTAAAGTTAGATTGTTTATTTGAGATTTTTCTTGTTTCTTGAGGTAGACTTTTATTGTTATAAACGTCCCTCTTAGAACTGCTTTTGCTGCATCCCACAGGCTTTGGATCATCGTGTGTTCATTGTGATTTGTCTCTAGGTATTTTTTGATTTCCTCTTTGATTCCTTCAGTGATGTCTTGGTTATTTAGTAATGTACTGTTTAGTCTCCATGTGTTTGTGCTTTTTACACTTTTCCCCTGTAATAGATTTCTAATCTCATAGCACTGTGGTCAGAAATGATGTTTGATATGGTTTCAATTTTCTTAAATTTACTAAGGCTTGATTTGTGACCCAAGATGTGATCTATCCTGAAGCATGTTCCATGTGCACTTGAGAAGAAAGTGTAATCTGCCTTTTTTGGATGGAATGTCTTATAAATATCAATTAAATCTATCTGGTGTATTGTGTCATTTAAAGTTTGTGTTTCCTGATTAATTTTCTGTCTGGATGATCTGTCCATTGGTGTAAGTGAGGTGTTAAAATCCCCCACTATTACTGTGTCACTGTTGATTTCCTCTTTAATAGCTGTTAGCAGTTGCCTTATGTATTGAGGTGCTCCTATTTTGGGTACATATATATTTATAATTGTTATATAGTCTACTTGGATTGATCCCTTGATCATTATGTAGTATCCTTCCTTGTCTCTTGTAATATTCTTTATTTTAAAGTCTATTTTATCTGATACAAGTATTGCTACTCCGGCTTTCTTTTGATTTCCATTTGCATGGAATACCTTTCTCCATCCCCTCACTTTCAGTCTGTGTTTGTCCCTTGGTCTGGAGTGGGTCTCTTGTAGACAGTGTATATGTGGGTCTTGTTTTTGTATCCATTCAGCAAGCCTGTATCTTTCTGTTGGAGCATGTAATCCATTCACGTTTAAGGTAATTATTGATATGTATGTTCCTATTACTATTTACTTAATTGTTATGGGTTTGTTTTTGTAGTTCCTTTTCTTCTCTTGTGTTTCTCACTTAGAGAAGTTCCTTTAGCATTTGTCATAGAACTGGTTTCATTGTGCTGAATTCTCTTAGCTTTTGCTTGTCTGTAAAGCTTTTGATCTCTCCGTCGAATCTGAATGAGATCCTTGCTGGGTAGGGTAATCTTGGTTGTAGGTTCTTCCCTTTCATCACTTTAAATATACCATGCCACTCCCTTCTGGTTTGTAGAGTTTCTGCTGAGAAATCAGCTGTTAACCTTATGGGAGTTCCTTTGTATGTTATTTGTCATTTTTCACTTGTTGCTTTCAATAATTTTTCTTTGTCTTTAAGTTTTGTCAATTTGATTACTATGTGTCTTGGCGTATTTCTCCTTGGGTTTTTCCTGCCTGGTACTCTCTGTGCTTCCTAGACTTGGGTAGCTATTTCCTTTCCCATGTTAGGGAAGTTTTCGGCTATAATCTCTTCAAATATTTTCTTAGGTACTTTCTCTCTTTTCCTTCTGTGACCCCTATAATGTGAATGTTGTTGCATTTAATGCTGTCCCAGAGGTCTCTTAGGCTGTCTTCATTTCTTTTCATTATTTTTTCTTTATTCTGTTCTATGGCAGTGAATTCCACCATTGTGTCTTCCAGGTCACTTAAACATTCTTCTGCCTCAGTTATTCTGCTGTTGATTCCTTCTAGTGTATTTTTCATTTCAGTTATTGTATTGTTCATCTCTGTTTGTTTGTTCTTTAATTCCTCCAGGTGTTTGTTCCTTAATTCTTCTAGATCTTTGTTAAACATTTCTTGCATCTTCTCGATCTTTGCCTCCATTCTTTTTCTGAGGTCCTGGATCATCTTTGCTATCATTATTCTGAATTCTTCTGGATGTTTGCCTATCTCCACTTCATTTAATTGTTTTTCTGGGGTTTTATCTTGTTCCTTCATCTGGTACAAAGTCCTCTGCCTTTTCATTTTGTCTATCTTTCTGTGAATGTGGTTTTTGTTCCACGGGCTGCAGAATTGTAGTTCTTCTTGCTTCTGCTGTCTGCCCTCTAGTCAGTATTTACCTTTTGAGATGAAAGATGTCAACTCTGGTCAGGCTGAAGACCTCAAACTTACAGGGCTTGGAAGTGAGCTTCAACTTGCAGGGTTCGTCTGCCCAGAGCTGAACACTGGGAAGAAATTGATGGAGATTGGTGCTAAATTCTTGGGCTGATATAATTTTTCTCCTCAACTTCTCAATGGACGTAAATTTCATCAGAATCTTACCTGCTTTTTTCTTACTTTCAAAGTAGCTTTCTTCCATTCTTAACTTTTGTTTGATTTTGTTTTTCACCTTCAAAGGAGTTGAGGTGACATGGTCAGGAGAGTGTAAACAATCATGATTTCTCCTAGGTTTCTTATATTGCAAAAGCTGAAATTTGCTAAGCTCTTCCATATTTGTTATGTCATTAGAATACCATGATTATTTGCAGCTAAGAATATTTATTCACTATTTTACATTTGAATAAATTAAGTTTAGGAATATCATGAGATTTCTCAAAGTGTTAGAAAGAAGCAGCATGGGTAATCTAAAGCAAATCCTTGAGATCTTAGTCCAGATTTCTTTCCATAATATAAGGTTGTCTTGAAAGTCTCCCCATAGTTTCCATCATTTCCAGAACGTGGTGAGGGATCATCCATAAATTTAGCACGTGTTTCATCTTGTAATACACAACTCATCACTTAATTCTCTGGAAGAGCAGACCTTGTAAGCCTCAGTGAAGAGCACACAATTTAGTTTTCTACTCTATATTTCAACTGTCTTTTAAATTATTTAATACATTCATGTCTATTTTCAGACTAATATGAATTGCTTTGCCTCTGTTTCACACACATTCAAAAGATGCAGGATATATATATATATATATATATATATATCCTACATCTTTTGAATGTGTGTGAAACAGAGGCAAAGCAATTCATATTAGTCTGAAAATAGACATGAATGTATTAAATAATTTAAAAGACAGATTACTTGTTCAATCGAGTAACCTTATACAAACATCATATAGTTTATATCAGCCAGAATTTTTGAGCAACACAGGTAAATAAGCATCTTGAAGCATCTTTATTTGGGAAGAAATAGTATATAGCATGTGATGATGGACTTTGTCATTATTTTACCAGATATCTATTGGTTTATCTCAATTACATCCTCAACTCTTATTAACATTAATAGATGTTCTACACATTTTAGGGAAAAAAAAACGCATATCCATTAGCATAGGAGAAATGTAAGCCTCTAAGAGAATGAACTCCTAAGAAATTCTGGTGGCAAGGCTCAAAGCGGAGCACAGTCTCACAATTAAATAATTCTGGGCAAAATGTCCCAGTAGGTTTCTCAGACAATTTCATTTCTTGGACAGCAGGTATGGAGAATTGAATAACTCACACTCCTCACTTCATTGCATGCCATTCTCAATTATCCCAGTAAGGTCCCTTATTTTATTGTATTGTATTCATTTTTTAATTATACTCTCCCTCATCCCCACCCCAGTGTCATTTCCTTACTACCCCCTTCCTTTAGGGTGAACCCATTCTACAGTGTTTAATGTGCTTTTGGGTATGTATATATCCCTGAAAGTATAACATTATTTTAAGTGTATTTATGTTTTAATTTATATAAAACTACTAGCCTCTAGCTCTTGTTTCAATGATCCCTCTTTTTTTTTTTTAACTCAGAGCTTTTCCCCCTTAATCTGTCTATGTTGTTAATTCTAGTTAATTCTTTCTCATTGCTGCATCATACTCCATTTTTGCAATTGTATCCATTGCATTTTATTTAACCATATGTTCAGTAATGGACATCCAGTCCACCTCAATTCCCTAGTTCCCTAAACAATGCTCTGATAAACTCCTTCTCACCTGTATTATGGACCTTTGGGAGAGTTTCTCTAGTATATACATATGGGAGTAGGAATATTTGTTTATAAGATATTTGTTTATATTTGCTTATTTCACTAAGCCATGCCAAATTACTATCCAGAAAGGCTACAACTGGTTAAACATTCACTAGCAGTGCATGTGCATTCCTCAAAAGCTCAGGAACACCTGGCATAATCCAATTTTACATTTTTGTTAAGCTGACGGGTGTAAAGTTATTGTTTTAATTCATATTTCTCAGATTACTATAAATATCAGTATCTCATCATAAATTTATGTTGAGTTTGATATCCCTTTTTTGATTTGTTTATTCATATACTTTACTTTCTTTTGTGATTTTTATCTTTTTTCTAGTGATTCTCTATTATACTCAAATATTATTCTCTTACCAGTATACCAGTCATCTGGTAACCTTGTAGGATCCTCCATTAAAGAGAAGTCTAAATTTTGATTTCGTCAAATCAATCCATTTTCTTCCTTAGTTTGTGCTTTTTTGAATGTTGTTTAAGAAATGCTTTCCCACTTGGATTTTGAAAGATAGAGTCTAATGCAAAATAAGCACATAGACCAAACTAGTATCAATCCAAAAGTCTAGAGTGATAAAAAAACAAATAGGAGGCAATGGAACTGCAAATAGAGACAGCAAGATGGAGAACATAGCTTGAGAGGACAGAAAAGAGGAGAACTGAAATGGAGAAACTGAAAACTCTATGGCATTTTCCAACTTGCTCATCAATTAGGAGGGAACTCTAGGGATGCCAGGTCTGGTCACCTGTATCTTCTAAACAGAAGCTGCTTTAAGCCTCAGGCATACATGAATTGTGCTTCCTGGATTGTGCAGTGCAAAATGTGCACAACCAGAAGTGTCAACTCAGGGTTAATTCTAGAATCAGAGACCCAAGGATTCCCCCAGGATAAGTGCAGAGATCCATCCCTGCTATTGGCTGAAGGGAGACCTAAGGTAAGGGTACTCTTCCTTTTTTGCATAGACTAGACCTGAAATCTATTCTAAAAAGTAAAATTTATTAATAACTAATGAATGCCATTCAGTTTTCTAAGTAATTTACATGGACTCATCTAAAATCACAAAAAACTTATGAAATTGACACAAGGACAACCCTACAAGAAACTGAGATACAGACTAAGTAAATACATAGAGAAATAAGTGAAAAATCTATTATTTTAGTTACTATGACACATGACCTGCTAGGGAAATATGAATTCAACTTATACCTGAGTGGGAGAAGTGTAGCAAAATTTGAACTGTTGGATAAAGATATCCTTTTGGAAATATACAAAATAAATGAGTGAAAATATTAAAAAACTGTCTTATTTATGGAAACCCTATACAGTTGTCCAGAGTATTGAAATTAAATTTGTCTCTAAAAGGACTTACAGACCATTTCAATGCCATTTCTAGTGGTATGACTGTCATAAGTCATTTTCATTCCTCAGAAACCTATGGTGGCAATCAGAAGTCAGGAAATTTTATAAACTAAAAATTAAATTAATTAAAATTCTTGAACAAAACAGGAAAGAATAAACAAACATGAAACCACATTTGCCCAGGGCAGATACTTTTCTGACCCATTTGTTCATCTCTCAATTTTCTCTCTTTCCTTTGGAAAAAAGGGACTCAGAGAATACCATTTCATCATGCATAGCAGGGTGGTGGGCTAAGTCAATATGTTTCACAAACATGCTGGCTGTTCATCTTGATATGGGAGAAGTTGTGATTAAGTTCCACATTTCAAAATAACATGTTATTAATATCATACAGAAATGAAAAATAAATTGTACTTTTATCTGATTTGAGCAAATGTAGTTAGCTTGATAGGCTGGATTGAACAGGAGTCTCTTTTTGTGTTAAAAATAATCTAGCTGTGTATAAGGCAATGTAGAAAGTTCTGAGTCTTTAAGCATGTTGATATTTGATCATTGTATATGCTTGATAGGATTTCAAGTGCATTAGGCACTCCCTTATCAGAGTCTCCCCAACCAGAGAGCAAAAATACTGAAGGGGCAAAAGTTTTACAGAGAAGACTAATGTTGTTTTGATATTGATTAGAGAGACTAATGCGATGTGATGAGAAGGCTCTGGATGAAAAGTGAGAAGTTCTGAGTTCAAGTTCTAGCTCTGTCATTATCGGTCATGTATGTCTTTTCTCCACTATAAAGCTGTTGAATTTTATTATCCTGAGATTGAGGTAGTATAACATAGGACTCAGGCTATGGAATCAGATTTGACTCTGGATTTGAAATTTTCACTTGCCAAGAAACAGTATAACTCCCCTTAAAATTCATCGTTGAATAAATGCAATAAAGTACCCAGGATTGGAAGCCAAACCAATAACCAGGATGGAAGGCATATACCTCCAGGGCTGACTTTCAGTTGGCATGCTGCTGCATGGTTGCATCATAGTTAAAATATAGATAGATATACTTCCTTTGGGCTGGAAGAGACTCTGCCCTAAGCCAGCCCACAGACCTCCCCACAATCCAGCAACTAAGAGACACAAACTTGGCATAGCAAGGAACTTCCAGGATCTTCTTGATCTGGGGCTAGCCACTGTATTCATCCTGATGGTTTTCTGTCCATGTCAAACCAATTACAAAATATTTTTATTAGTCCCTCTGCTTCTACCCAGTGAATAAGGTATCCTCTGGCTCTTTCACTAACCAACTGAAAGGGCTCAGCCACAAGAAACCAAGGAAAGAGTGATGAGTTTGCCTTCTCTAGGTCACTCCCATGTTATCCTTCCCACCCTACCCCCAGCTTCTCATAAGGGAGAAAAACAGGTATAAAGAACCTGAACCTGGGTTTACCACAACAAGGAATTGAAAAATGTATGGTTGAATATGTCGTGGGATGTTTCTGTGTTAAGCTGCATGGTGAAGTGAATATGAAAAGGGCTCGGTGTTAAGAAGATCTGAATCTAAACTCTTTTTCTAACTTCTTTGCCAGTTGTCTAGCTCAAGCAACTTATTTAAACTGCCTATGCTTCTGTTCCTTCATCCACAAAATTTTTAATAATAATCAAAATAGCTAACATATATTCGATAGTTACCAGGTACTGAATGCTTTATATAAATTACCTTATTTAATCTTCATAACAAACCTGTGATGTAGGAACTCTTCCATTCCGTTTTCCAATCAGGGAGGCAAAGTTCAGAGAGTGTAAGTAGCTTATCCTTGTTCTGGATCACATAACCTGAGTGAGAGAGCACAAATTTGGACCCAGTTAATCTGATTCTGGCACTCATGCCCTTCAATACTGCCCCAAAAGAATGTAAAATGTTCTCTAGGATAGCTACTATTATTATAATGATAACCAGATCTCTAAGAACAATAATCTTATTTTCTAACAAGTACTAATATCAATATGTTTATACTGAAAACCCTTTGAAAATTACCCTAAAAAATACAGGCTCTATGTTTATCAAATCTCTAGGGTATCTTCCATCTGGTTCATCCCAAAACACCCCAACAACAAGCATACTGTCTCCAGAAGTTTTTAAGCACACCTAGTTCTAGTGCTCAAAGAACTGATTATAGTGCCTGTGGTCAATGTCTAACCCTTCCAGACGATGAAATTCTGTACATTCGGGGCCAACAGAGAAGATTATGATCCAGAGGGAATAAAAACAAAAAAATAAGCTTCAGAGATTGCAGTAGATAATGAAAAGCAGCTGCCACATGAGAGTCTGTTTTGACTAACTGTGGAGCTTACATATTGCACTGAGTTTTTTAGGTCCCAGTATTCAGCTTTTCAGGCATGTCTGATCTATCTCCTGGGTTATTTAGTGAAGACTCAAGACAGTCTCTTTCTCCGAGTGCAAATATTATTGATTTATGTCCTCTCTAATTAGAAGAGAATTTACTTAGACCCTAAGGAAAACATGAAAATACAAAAAAGGGACCCTTCTCTTTTAGACCTTCTGTGCTCCCAGAAGACAAGAGAGGTAGATTCTACAGAGCAAGCACAGATAGTGCTTTGTTGAGGTCTTAGAGTCGTTATTTTGCACATAAATTCCACATCTGTGTCATGATCGACTGTCATGATTCACTGGCTATGTAAATCATATTAACCTCTTGTTGCCAGGTCAAAGTTAGATCCAAAATTTGAGTCATTTATTCTTTTCATAAGCATTTCTCACCAGGCTCAGGTCCTATTTTCAAGCAATGTACAGTTTGACAGGCAAGATGAGGTAAGAACACAGATGCCTAGAACACAAACTCTGAAGAGAAGGCTGTGGAATAGACAGATGGTCAGGCACAAAGGACTCTACCGGACACGTGCAGGAATTGGTTTTAGCCTGAAGGTGAAGGGGAGTCACTAAACTCTCCTTTCTGTGTTAGATCACTCTTTTAGCAGAGAAGGGCATGAATTGGAAAGTGGGGAGAACAGGAAGAGATTTCAAAGAAAGATTCAAACAGGGAATAAGGGAAACTTTGATTGAAACTAGAAGTATATAGATAGGAATAATTTCTGGAAAAGGATTTTTAGAAGATGAAAGATAATTATGGAGCAGTGGGAATATGTACCAAAGGGGAAGAATCAATAGGAAAAAAATGTTGATCATCCAAGGAAGAGAAAGCAAGTGGTAGATCAAGACAGTTTAATAGATAGGAGGTTCTAGATTCCAGATCATGGGCAAAAAGACACTGGAAAAAAGTAGGGAGAACTTGTGTTGAAACTAGAGGGACAAAAGCAAGAAAACTTATATATGTACCCTTTAAAACCTTTCTCTCTTGGCTGTTTAATTTCTTTGCTTTTATCAACACATGACTACTTATGCCCCCTCCCATTCCTCCAAAAACCCTTCCCCAAACACCTTCAGCATCTCTGTGAGAGCCACAACATGGTTCCCCATGAGAAACCTGACATCTTTACAGCTGTGCAAAGAGCATTTCCAAGAAAAGAACTTTTTCTCTATAATTTTGAAAATTAATTAATTAATTTATTTTTGGCTGTGTTGGGTCTTCGTTGCTGTGCAAGGGTTTTCTCTAGTTGCAGTGAGTAGGGGCTACTCTTCTTTGCATTGCGTGGGCTTCTCAATGAGGTAGTTTCTCTTGTTGTGGAGCGAGGGCCCTAGGTGTGCGGGCTTCAGTAGTTGTGGCACACAGGCTCAGTAGTTGTGGCTCACAGGCTTAGCTGCTCCGCAGCATGTGGGATCTTCCCGGACCAGGGATTGAACCTGTGTCCCCTGCATTGGCAGGCGGATTCTTAACCACTGCGCCACCAGGGAAAGTCCTTATATATTTTTTTTAAATAAAGGTATTAGGAATCCTGTACCCCATGAATTGATTCACAAATTGTAGAAACTTTTCATATCATAATTATAGAATGTCAAAATATATTCATTCCCTATATAATTTCATATAGAAAGTATTTAACAAAAATTAGCATTTTTAAAACAGGAAAGAGGTGTTCTTATTTTTCCCAAAGCTCATAAATAATAGACTTTTCACATAGTATAGCTTTTAAAGCACTTTTGAGAGAGACACAATTTTTAGAGACGATATTATAAGATTAAGTGAAGATATGGAATTATTACATTCATATATCCAGTCATTAAAAAGGTGTCTCTCTCCCTATTTAAAACATTCAAGCCAGTTTTCCTTGGCTTGAAGAAACTCATTGTAAATTCAAGTCAAATGACCAAGAAAATTACTCTGGTAAAGTAAATTCTCTTTCATCCAGCAGGTTATCTACTGGAATTATGTGAACCACCATTTGCCCACGTGAATAAGTAAAATGCAAATCGATATTCGGGGCCTGAATTAGTTTTCTAATGCTGTGTAACAAAATCACCACAAATTCAGTTAATGTGAAAGAACACATATTAATCATCTTGCGGTTCCATGAGTCAGGAGTCCGAGCATGGCTTAGTTGGGTTCATTGTTCAGGTTCTCGCAGGGATGCAATCAAGCTGTTGGCCAGGCCATGGCCTCGTCAGGGACATGAATGGGAAAAGATCCATTTCCAAGCTCCTTCAAGTTGTTGGCAGAATCCACCTCTTTGGAGTTGTAGGGCTGAGGTTCACAATTTTTTTGTTGTTGTTGTTGGCTGTTTGCCGGAGGCTGCTCTTAACTCTTAGAATTGTAATTTCTCACCACCTGGCTCTCTCTACACACAGTTGACAACATGGCAGTTTATTTCTTTACACTAAGAAGGGAGAAAAGTCAAAAAGCCTCTCTCATGTGTGATAGTAAGATGGATATATATGTACACACACACACCCCATAGTAATAATCATAGATCACAAGAGTGATATCATCCCATCATATTGTAAAATATTTGCTATATTGCATTTGTTAGATGCAAGACAAAGGTCCCAGACATACAGGGTATGAACACAGAGGCCACCCTGAGCTCTGTCTACAACAGTCCCCAAGACACAGAGAGTACTTCGGCATGTAAAAGAAAAATGTTTTTATTTCAACATAATTTAAAAATCAAGCACATATTTTGACATTATATATTCCAGCACCAGTACTGTTCCAGCATGCATGCATGGAATCTGTCTCATTTCTTATAGTTATCTTTTATAAATATAAATTCATGATCATCTGTTGAAGGAAAGGAGTGAAGAAAGAAGGGCACAAAGAGAAAGAAAAAGGAAGACAGTATAACATAACTTCTATATTATGAAATAGGAGCAAAAAGGGATCAAGAGACATTTTCTTTTGCTTACTACTGAATTAACTGGGGCCATCTGAGGAAGAACAAACATAAACAGCAATAGTAAAGCTAGCACAGAAAATGGGTATTAGAAATAACATCACAAAGGAAAAAAATCTCATATATTTACTAATTACACAAAATTCTGGATAAATAGCTGGGACTTCTCAGGAAGTCTGAAGCTCCTCTGAGGAGCTCAAAAAATAAAATACTCTTGCTGAAGCTTGAAAAATATATTACATATATCCAGAAAAAAAGTTAACCAATGAATTCATGTGCAAGTACATAATATATTTTTAATTAAACAAAAAGTCATGTGTATGACACAATGAATAGTTGTGTGTGCGTGTGTGTGTATATGTGTGTGTGTGTGTAGTTGATTTCTCCTAATATACTGTGGGGCAGAGTAAAATCAAGCATGGTTGCAAATGGTATATCAAATAGTCTCCAGAAAGGCCATGAAAGAAAGTCTAAGGTATAAAGCACTAGGCTTGTAGGCAGAAGCTCTGTAGTAGCTGGACATTGTTTTCATTTATTTCTACCTTGGTATTTTATGTCTTAAATGCAGCTGTCATCTCTTGAATTATTCTTCTCTACTTCTGATATGTGCAGGTATATAAGAATTTATAGAATGCCTTGAATAAAATAGGACTGTAGAAGCAAGAAGATACTGGGTGGTACAAAAAGGTATTTTACATTTAAATTCTATTTTTGCTTAAAAGAAATATATCTTCTTCATTCCAGAATATGCTGGCAAAGACAACAATATCATGCCATGGTTAACTCAGAATCAGACAAACTGAGGTTTGATTTCCATCTCCACCAATTATTTACCTAGATATCTTTCACTGGTAAGTTTAAAGAGTAGCTGTGTTTCTTCAAGTAAATATTTAATAAATATGGCTATTTTTATTGTGGTGGTGATTCTCATTATTATTAGCAGTAGTAGCAAAATCAACCACATTAGCCAAAGGAATATGTCTAATAAGGCACAGAAATTTGTCTTTCAACAAAGAAATAGAGATGAGACATGATGGAAATATATAAAGGGAAGTTAATATTTGATGAATCTTTTTAAAATGTGAAGATGTTTTCTCAATATCAGCTAGATCTCTATCATTATATGTTTATTGGGTATTCACACTGTACATGAATTAAAAAATAAAAATCATGTCATTTCTAGGATGTTATTCCATATTCAACTTAGCAGTATATATTTTTTTATTAGGAAAAGCCATCTTAACAAAATCTACCCCAAATGACCTGTGTTAATGTTACATGTCAACTCTTAGCCGCTTCTAAGACATCTATATTGTGACTGAGCTGTAGAAGGGGCCTCTGTATCCTGTTTTGAAAATGAACTAAGCAGGTTTCCTCTTTCCTTTTAGGTTAATTAGAGAATTTGAAAGAAGAAAAAAACCCAAAACCCTGACACCTGTGATAAATAATCTAGTCCCATAAACAACACATCTGGAAAATGTATCTGGCATTCCATGGGAAATAGATCTGGCATTCTAAACGGTAAATCACGGGTGTTTTGAACGTTTAGGTCCTAGAACGAAGTAAATTATTTATAAAAAATGAAGGTTTTAAAAATAGTCTTTTTCCCGTGGTAATTCTTCCATGGACTAATAATTCATCGTGTTTTGTTTTCTTAGACTCTGGAAAATTAAGAAGAGAAGGAAAAATAGGAAAACATAATTTGGAGTCTAGAATTATTCCTGTTCAAGTCTCGACAGCTGTGTTTCTGATTACACAAGGGGCCTTAAGATGACCATTTCCAAGTGTTTAGCTAATGTCATTGGAAACTACAAAAGTGCATTTTTAAAATAATTTGATTATTGGGCAATATCTTTCTTTTTCATAACAATAACATGTTCCAATTATAGATAAAATACACTACAAATTTATTCTAGACAACATGGTCTTATATACAGATAAAGAGAAGACTATAAAAATCAACTAAATACCACTCGAGGTACAATCTTTATGTACATTTTCACACCATTATATGAACTCCCTACTTCTCCCCAATGTGTATTTACATTTCTTACTAATATGAGATCATAATAAATGTGATACTTTTAAAACAGCTTTTACAATGCACTGTGTTCATCTACAGGTCAATAAATGCAGAACTTAAAAGGCTTTTAATGGCTGATAACTAACCAATACGTGGGCACTCTAGAATTTATTCTAAAGTTGCTTATGGATAGCAGCATTATAGATAAAGGCGTCTTTGTACAGTCATATTTTCACACAAATCAGATTATTTCCTTAGTATAAAGTTCTAGAAGTAGAGTTGATGCCACAAGGTAAATGGGCATTTTTGTAAGTTTTTGTTATATTACCTGTTAAATTACTCTCAAAAAAGGTGTATCCATTTACAAGCCCATTTACAATTTACGTAAAACCTATTTGGCCATACCCATGCCAACAATGGATTTTACTCTTAGAACAAACAGACAAGATACTCAATCTGGTAGTTTTAAGTTGATATTTCAGTATGGGTTAATTTGATATTCCGATTACTTGTTTGGTTAAGTATCTTTATTAGAGATTAATATTTCTTATTTTGAAAACTGTCTAGCTATGTCATTTATTGATTTTGTTTGTTTGAGTTTGTCTTTTTCTTATTTATTTTAAAGAGTTTATTGGAAACCAAAGTTATTAATCTTCATTTTATTGTATTTTCTGCAAATATGTTTTCCAACTTTGCATCTAAAACTTTAATATGGTTTTTCATCTTTGCTTGCAGTATTTCTGCTATGTGGAAACAATACATTTCATCAATTGGAATTTTTTTAAAGTCTTTATTGAATTTGTTACAATATTGCAAAATTGTTTTGGTTTTCTGGTCACCAGGCATATGTGATATTAGCTCCCCGACCAGGAATCGAACCCACACCCCCTGCACTGGAAGGCGAAATCTTAACCACTGGACCATCAGGGAAGTTCCACATCAACTAGAATTTAAAAATATTGTTTCTGCCTTTATTATAAACAGAAAAATTTTGTTCCCAAACCCCTAATACTATATTTACATATATTTTATTTTTTAACATCAATAACATTACAATCTTGAATTCATCTGAGATTTATTTTATCTAATGTGTGATGTGTGATCCTAACCCAATGTTTTTTTCCAAAGTGATTATCCAGTGGTCTGAACTCCACTTATTGAAAAAAAAATCCTTTCTTTCTTTGGATATTTTATCTTCTCTTATTGATCTGGTTATTTTGGCATCATTCGGGCTTAATTGTTTAGAGTAAAATATGTTTTATCAGTTGGTAGGGCAAGTCCCCAGGTAATTTTTTCCTACTTTTTCTGTTTGCCTTATTTCTTTTCATTTATTATACTATATATTCCTAGTATGTTCAAGGGATACCCTTTAATACTTAATGCAAAGTAGCATTTTCATCAAAGTTGAGGATGAAAGGTAAAGCAAATAAGAACGACTCAACAGAGGACGGTGAAATACAGAATCTAGAAGTAGTGTAAAGAGTAGAGTGATTCATTCTGGTAATGAAAAGATCAGAGGGCTTTACAGAAAAGGATGACATCTGGGTGGACTTTGAGGGACAGATAGGAGTGGGGAGGCAGAGAAAATTGTCGAGGAAGAGCAGTCCAGGAAGAGGAAAGCCTTTCTTGACCTTCCTAAGAAGAAAAAACATGACCTCTTTTGTGCATTCCACTCATATCCCCATTACAATCAGAGTTAACACTTATAGAGATTGTATGATGTGCCAGAACTTTCTTAAATAATTTATAAAGACAAAATAGTTTAATTCTTCCAACCACCTGTCAGATAGGTACTATTATTAGCTCTACTTTGCAGATGAGGAAAGTGAAGCCCAGAGATTCTACGTAACTTTGCCAAGCTGGTAAGTGGAGAACAGGACGTTCACTTAGCTGTTTGGCTTCAAATTCTACACTGAACAGTATTATTAAGCCATACCACCTTTTAGAACTTATCAAATTTAAGATTTTTAAAGAAAACTCATATATTTACTATGAAAAATAAGCATGCTAGTTATGTATCACCTATTTCCTTCTGTAATTTGTATTTACCAAGAGTTATATATTTTTTTTGCAAAAAAAAATGTAATTAGGTTTATGTCAATTATTTACTGTCTGTGCAAACTTTAGCAGTCACACAAGTCTTGGCTACTGATTGGCCCTATGAATTGCATGAAACAATGGCATAGTGCCTTGAGTGACTGTCATTTATATTCAGTCTCTGGACCTAAGAAATTTTGTCTCTCAGGTGGGACAGAGCACCTAGGATAAACCTTTACTTATTCTGATATGTACTCGAGCCCAGCTTCCTCAGAGAGCATTTGAACACTTATTTTAAAAGGCCAACTATTAAAGCAGCCACAGAGATGAAATAGGAGTGGAGTTCACAGTCACTGAAAAGTCAGTTTTGCCACCAAATTGTGATTTGATTTGACGTGTTTTACACGTTTTGCATAATACAATTTCATTAAGAGACTGGGCGAAGCCATTTTCTTTTACAATTTCCTTAGCAATCAATCTAAATTTGGAAAAATAATATTCTTTAAATGAAACTATCCCAATAATCTTTAGCTATAGTGTTCATAAATATATTTTCATATTTTAAATTTTTTGATAATAAGTAACTTGTGTAACTAATGTTTTATGTTTCTAAACATGAATTTAAATATAAAAATAATTAGAAAATAATAAGAGCTAACAATGTACACAACTTACTATGTACTGGGGGTTTTTTTTGGAGGCAATTTTACATATATACTTACTTATTTAATATTCATTATATGAGGTAGGCAAGACTGTTATCTGCAGTTTATCAATGAGTAGTTGGGGCATAGAAAGATTATGTAAATTTCCCAAGTTGCACAACTAATGACCTACAGAGCTGCAGTTCCAACCCAAATTGTCTCATACCAGTATTCATGGTTTTAATGACTGCAACAATGTCTTACTACAGAGTGAAGGTTAACATAAAACAGAAAATTCAATGCAACTGCTTGGTAAAAAAGACAAAAGCAAACAAAAAAATTAATATTTGTTTTATCCTAGTTGCCTGAATAATTTAATAGCTAAGTATAAAAAAATGGTGCCCAACCAAAATCTATTGTGATGCTCTAAATATATAGGCAACTTTAGCCAAGCATCATTAAATGTATAGGAAAATAAAGTTAGAAATCAAAACATACATTGAAATATAAAGCACTAGGTGGCTGAAAATGTTAAAAAAAAAGGTAGTAGTAGATTATGTGTTTTTCACTTAATGCTTAATTAATGAATATATTTGTGTTTGCGCATGCATTCAGAATCTAGATATTACAGGTATCTTTCTCCATTGTTTCAAGAGTAAATGTGGCCTCAACAACTGACAAATTTGGATCTAAAGCCGTATTCTCTGACCTGACTTCTGATTTCATATTGCAAACAAATAGACATCTCCATGCATACGGCTCAGAGAACCTCATATTGATTTCCAACATTAAACTTGTTATTAGCCTCCCTAAACTTGCTCCTCTTAACTGTTTCCTTTTCTCAGTTAATGCCTCCATCATCCTCTGTGCTGCATAAACTAGAAATCTATGGTCATTCAAGACTCATCTCCATTTCTCATATTCCCTGTGCATTGGCTGTAGCTAACTCCTCAGCCTACTAGGGGAAAAGTTCATGATGTTACTTTACTATCTATGGAGCTTGGAATCTCCTTGGTTGCAGAGTAGGTGCTCTGGGCTTAATTGTTTCCTCAATGAGTGGGAGGTGTTCCACAGCACCCACTTTCCCTTGTCTTCCTGCCAGATATGGTTGGAATAGACACTTCTCAGTATTTTAACTAACCTCCCAACCCATGATAGTCATGGTACAAAAACCTCATTAATTCATCCAATACATATTTATTCAGTTCATACTATGAAGCATTGCTTTAAAAGCTGTGGAAATCTGTCATTGTTCCCTTAAATAAGAAGGAGAAAAGAATATTGTGACAATGGAGAAGGTATAGAACAATAGCTCAAGAAGTCTTGGTGAATTCCTTGCTCTACTATTTTATTAGTTATGTGACTGCAAGCACATCACTTATCTTAACTATATTCCATGAGTAGTTGAAAGAAAGAATGGCATAGCAGCTGTGAAAGTGCTTAAGTTATTATTACCAAAGAACAAAGAGGCAATGGCCCAACAGTTGGTAAACACCCCCTCATTTCTCCTCACTCTACAAACACATCATTACACCATGATTTTCTATAGAAAGTTGCATCTTGGAGGCCATATATAATAATAAGTATAATATTACCAACACTCCAGAAGAACTTTATTATATCCCAAGGCACTACATTTAGAATAGTGGTTTTTTTTAATCTTACAACATCCTGGTGAGGTATGTAGCACTCTCCTCAATACATCTATAAATACTCAAAATGAATGTCATATTCTGGAAAATTCTAGTATAAGAAAAAAACTTCTACTCCCCTATTCAGGTCCTAGGCACAAAAGAGGAAAAGTATCATGTATTGAATTTGAACTCTTGGACATGAGACTAAGTGGTTCAGTTGCAGAGCCAGAAGCATGCCATTCATTGCTCGTGTCCCTTTCTTTCTGTGGGATGGCTGGCTTCTCCAATGTCTACTTTAGTTTTCTCAACTACCAGATAATTTTAGGATAAATGATCCCAAGCTTCTTGGGGAATACAGCCAGTAAGTTTCCAGAATGCAATGAAAAAAATGCCTGCTCGTGCTTTAAGAGAAAGGCCATATTTAATTCTAAGGTTAGCAACAATCATAAATATTTGAGTCCATACAAGTTTCCAAAAATGTTCTGTGAATGTGGAACCAATTTTAAAGCAAGAAATAGGACTAGTTTATAAAACTATTAACCCAACATCTGTGATCTATAATAGAAAGAGAGCAAGACTTGGGTAAGACAGATGATAACATATGTAGGAATGGAAACATAGTGGAAGATAAACAATGGTAATTTGGAAGGAGTGTTTTGTCTTCTGAGTGGTTTTGACTTGTTTGAGTATTTATTTATAAAGACTACGGAGTCTGTTTTTTTATATTGTCTTCCAGACAGACACTAATAAAAAATCCATGACAGATTCCTCCTTGCTGGGACCACTAATGGACTAGAAAATAAGTATTTGGGTTATTTCATAATTTCTATGATCCCAATTAATTCAATAGCTTCTGACTCAATAGCTTTACGTACAAAGAATGGAGGACATAGAGATGATACATTTGTATCTCATAATAAAAACTGATCCTCTTGGGGCCAAGGTGCCTTTCAAGATGGAAGACAGATAGATAAAGACACACACACACACACACACACACACACACACACACAAAAGATCCAGTTTGTTTATGATGAATGAGTATGAGCTTTATAAATCTTCCTGCAGAAGAGAGAGGCAGAGTCAGGAGATATAATCCTAAATTTGCTTCTAACTATGCAAAAATTTTGACAGAATTTGCCTTAATGTCATGATGGTACAAAAAAACATATTTCCTTTTCACTTGGAGACCTATTTAATGTGTTCTGAGGCTCCCACCATGGTTGCTGGATGTATTTTTACTTGTGTAATAGATTGAGGGCATATTGGAGATAAAAGGAAAATTAGAAAACACAGACTCTTACCTGTTCTTTATGCAGACGAGGAAACCACAGCATTCAAAGGAAAAGATGCTCTAGGTTATATGGTGTGTTGGTTTCAGAATAAGGACTAGATATCAGGGGTTTTGACTTCCAGATTAATATGCAATAACTTCTACAAACATGTACATTTATTCATTCAAATATTAAATAATATCAATATGTATACCACCAAAGACTATGCTAAATTACAGTTCAGAAGAAAGCAAAGAAGATTTGACTCCTGTTCTCATGAATTTTATAGTCTACTAAGAAATTCAGAAAAAAAGATAATCATACAAATAAATAATTTAAAACTGTGATAAGCACTGCAAAAGGAAAAGAAAAGAATAGGATGCTTGAAAGTGTATAAAAGAAGGACTTAATTTAGATCAAGGGGACATACACAGTCAGGAAAGATCTTTCTGAGTAAATGAACTTAAATTGTGATTTAAAGAATGAGGAGGGACTTACCTGGTGGCACAGTGGTTAAGAATCCACCTGCCAATAAGCAGCCCATGCAGCTCAATAACAAAAAAACAAACAACCCAGTCCAAAAATGGGCAGAAGACCTAAATAGACATTTCTCCAAAGAAGATATACAGATAAGAAGATAATGCTCAACGTCATTAATCATTAGAGAAATGCAAATCAAAACTACAATGAGATGTCATCTCACACCAGTCAGAATGGCCATCAACAAAAAATTAAGGGTTTAAAAAAAAAAGAAAAAGTCCTAAAACCTGTCAGTTGACACTGGATTTGCAGCAAAAGGAGTTAAGTCCTGACTAATGCCTTCTACATTTAGCGTGTATCTTAACTCTATTTGAATAAATACTAGCCATTAAATTCCTAAAATAAAAAAAGAATCCACCTGCCAATGCAGGGGACACGGGTTCGATCCCTGGTCTGGGAAGATCCCACATGCCATGGAGCAACTAAGCCCATGTGCCACAACTACTGAAGCCTGTGCGCCTAGAACCTGTGCTCCGCAACAAGAGAAGCCACTGCAATGAGAAGCCTGTGCACTACAACAAAGAGTATCCCTCATTCTCTGCAACTAGAGAAAGCCCACGTGTAGCAACTAAGTCTCATCACAGCCGAAAATAAATAAATAATTTTTTTAAACAAAGAAAAACAACAACAACAAAATCCCGTAAAAAAATAAATTAAAAAAAAAATAAAGAATGAGGAGATATGAGTCACATGAATATCACAAGAAGAGGAACCAGCATGTAGAAAGGCTCTGAGGTTGACACACTGGAGCAACTGAGAGAGGCCAGTGCTGTGTAAGAGTGCAGAGAAGGAGGGAAGGAAAAGAGAGCCATGAGATGAAGTTGGAATGAGGGCTGATAAGAGAAGGACCCTATAATTTATGCCGATAATTTATCTTCCAAAAGCCAGAAGGACGCCACTGAAGTTGTCTAAGCAGAGAATGGTGACATGGCTTCATTTCCATTTTTAAAAGATCATTATCTAACATTGTTGATATTAGACTCAAGGGAGCAAGTTGAAAAGAACTGACATCACTGATTTAGAATATGTTAATGGTGAGAATGGTGGGCAGTGAACAGAGTTGAGACCTCTTTGGTTGATACATACTCAAGAGGACCTGCTTATTGATTTGATGTAGAAAGTGAAGGAGGTGAGGGTGCGCAGATATCATTCCTGGTTTGGGACTCAGGTATTGGATTACATAATGGTGTCATTATTGATTTGGGGGAGACTGGATAGAAATAAGTTTCTCTGAAGAGGTGGAAGATGGGCAGAAAATAAGAGTTCAGAGATCAATGTTTGACCCATTAAACTTGCACTGGCATGTGGCAATATAAGAATGGCAGTTGTATCTGAATTCAGAAGAATGTTGTGGAAATAAAATATTTATGAATTGTTGGCATATAGGTAAAATTTTAATTCGATGTGAATGGATGAAGTCATTTAAGTAGAGTGTGAGGTGAAAGAGAAGACAGGCCACAGCTGAACTCTGAGAAATTCCAACATTTAGTAGCCAGACATAGGATGATGAACTGGCAAAGATATAGAAGAGACAATACCAAATTAGAAAGGAAAAAATATATATTATATTGTTATGGAAATCAAGAGAATACAGCCATTTTAGCCTCATGCTTCCAATATTTTTGTACATATTGAAAGCATAGAAATTCACATGTTTTCGAGACACTTACTTATTATGAACAAAATGTGTGACTTTGGGAAGTCATTAAAACTTTCTTATCCATAAATGGGAGTAATAATCTCCTCTCACACTTTAGATTATGATGGACATTAGTTAAGATAACATATGCAAGACACACTTGGTAAACTATTAATCATTCTGTATATGTAAGATTTTTCCATAAATAAGGCCAGAAGTTTTTATTTGTTACTGATTGCTACTGATTTCTACTGAATTTAGTTATTATTAAGGTACCTAATGCTACTAAGATATCTAATCATATGAGTCTAAATTACATCATCAGGATTTATTTATTATATTACTATATGAGTTCACATGGTGGATTTAAGTGACCAGTAAATATAGTATTCCATCAGAGGAACATCTCCATGTTGGGTACCCCAAGGTGAAAACAGGAAAGAAGAAGCTGGGTAAATGAAAAAAATTTTCTGTTAAAGGGAGAACTGATCCACCATGACAATGAACACTTGTTAGAGGCCTCAAATTAAATTAAAAATTTATATGTTCCTCTCCACACTTGCTCCTCTCTTCAGTGGATAACTAAGTCACATTGAAAACAGTCTTTACACTGCTACAACATTAGCTGGTCCTTCCGCTCAAGACTGGGGTCTTCTTTAATTCTTGGACTGTTTTCTTCATCTTCCCCTTTAACCATGATGGAAAATTTCTCAGGACTCTAGTCACTTTGAACAACAGTTTGAGTTTGTTCCGCAAGTATGCAATCTTATCTCTTGGGGCGGGGCAAGAGAAGGCACACACCATGTATTATAGTAAAAGAGAGGTCCAGAATCCCTGGTGGTTGTTGGGATCTGGGGTGGAAGGATGGGAAAGTATATAGTTACAGATTCCGGGTCAGATTTGATTTGAAGTAGGAGGCTCATTCGTTGACAGGCACAGTTTAGGAAAACTCTCTATTCAGGGATATCCATTTTAAGCTTATAGACCAATAAAGATTAATTTTATTAGGTCTTGAAAGCTGTTAAATTTTGTGAGTTCCCTATAGAAAGGGTTTGAAACTTTTGGAGCTTTGAAGTCATTATTAAAGGTAATCACATTATTGGGTGGGGCAGGGCAGGAAAGTAAGTAGAACCATGCAATATGGTGTGAAGCAGGGTGAGAGACATTGAAAGAAGTAATGAGAAACATTCAAGAAATGCAGAAGGCAGCATGATCAGGAGCCTGGATTCCAGAGTTGTAGCTCCAGCTCTGCCCAAATTAGCTATACAAATACTTCAAGGCCTTCTGGGTACAATGTAGATGGTATTCTTCTTCTACAGAGTACATGTGAAGCCACCTCTATATCTCCCACCTGTCCTCTCTCTGACCTGTAGCCATTGGCCACATGTCCTAAATTTTAGGGGGATGCAGATCAACTTGAAGTTCCCAGGAGAGGCAGAGATGAAGATAATGTGATTCAAACCCAATCCTGTCCTACGTTAATTGATGTAATCCTAAGATTATGTTGAATAAACATAGATTAAACTGATATTGAGAATATAGTTGCTTCAAATGTAGAATTAGTAGTTGACTGGCTATGCTTAGGGCTTTAATTTTTTATGCCAGGAGATTTTAATGGTGTAATCTGAAAGGTAACTCTTTTTATAAGTCATTCCTCCAGGATGAAAGGAAAAAAATGTGTGAAAAGAAGAAATAATTTAGTGAAAAAAATATAAGGCTGTGAATTCTCACCTTGTGGAAGTGGGAATTGTCAGATGACATAAAAAGGCAGCCAAGAGGAAATAAATTCCCATTTGAATACTGCTGCCTTTGTTGCCATTTAAATTCTCAAGAAAATAATCATAAGTGGTTTCCTAGCCCTTATGGAAAATAAACACATATATTTAGTGGTTTTGAATCCTCTGGAGCTTTTGATGACCTGGCCAATTGCTTCATTTACTCTAAAAATGGCCAAATGAAAGGTCTCAGCCAAGACAGGAACTTGAAATAGCGGCTGTCATATTAAAATAGTTGAAAATCTGCTAGTTTATATCATCACATCGTAGCATCTTCTGGTGGTAGTTGAGGTTATCTGAAGGGAAGAATCATGAGAACTGAGAAAATAGTTGCGCACCCTGGTTTAAACAGCAACAGCTTGAAGATTAGTTGGTAGACGACATATTCTAAAACAGAGGTTCTCAAAGTGTGATTCCTAAACCAACATCATCAGCATCCCCTGGGAATTGTATAAATGCTAATTCTCAGGCCTCGACCAAAAACTTTGGAATCAGCACCTCTGGATGTGGGGTCCAGCAACCTGTGTTTTAACAAGCACAGGTGAATGAGATGCCAATAAATTTGAAAACAAGCTAGAGGAACACATTTTCCTCTTAGCTGGAAAGAAGTTCTTCATCTTTGTTGCCAGGAAATAGCATTCTGTTGCTGTTCATCTTCAGTCTTCTGTTCTTGGCTGTTGAGTTTTTGGATTTTCTTCTAAGATCATCAAGTTACATGTGGCACAGGCAGGCCTTGTACTCAGGGCATCTGAGTTCAGGCCCGGTATTGTCCTATTCCATGCCCATCACTCACTCCCATGGGTTTACATCAGTCCCCAATGTACTTTGGAAAGACACTTCCTGAATTCTCACTCATCACATGGAAAAACTAGGTGCAGAGTGGTTTAGTGGCTTACTTCCAAACTATAAAGAGGACAGTGATGCCAGAAACATTATGACAGCACAAGGGACCTAAGAAATAGATGTATGTATGAAATTCCACTGGAGGGATTTTGAGAATCCACACAATCTCCACTTTGCATTTGCTTTTTATTCTGCCTGAAACACTTTTCCTGCTCTTCTCCACCTGGATAAAGTCTATTTATCCTTTAGGTACCAGTTTTGATAGCACTTTCTTTGGGAGGTTTAGCCCAAGTATACTAGACTAGATTAAACACTCCCTCAAAACCCTACTTGTTTCCCTGCATCCTTTACTATTATTGTTTATTTAATTGTCTGATAGGAGGCCTGGAGCCCAGTCTATCATCCTCAACAATGTATCACCAGAACTACTAAGCATAGCACCTGGCATATTACTGTTTAATTAATATTTTATGATTTAATCCATAAGTATAATTCATATAATCATACATGTGCTTATATAAATGTACATATATATGTATAAAATATCTTCTCTTGTTCTGAGAAAAGATTACACATAAAGTAATTCCTTTGGAAATATTAAAGAGCTCAAAACATCTTTTAGTTATCAATTCCAGTATACTGCGTGCAGGCCTATGTGCTGGGAAATCCAGCCTTCCGTTGGACACCAGTATCTTATGTTAAGACTTAGTTAATTTCCCTTTTCTGACATCAGCAAAGATAAAGAATATCTGAGTACTAGTGTCTGTATGCCCTCATATTGTCACATCTATTTGTTGGCCTTCTCCTCACATAGTTCATCCAATCTCTATTCTGTTCTGGATCTTTCCAAATCTTCTGTTTCCTGCAACATTTAGGAACTACTTGCTGTAGAACTCAAGAGCAGTCACTTAACATTTGATCTTCAATTTCCTCATCAGTAAAGTAAGTATAGTAATAATGTTTTTACATATTTGCCAACACTAAATTAGACCTTATATATGAAAGTAATTCGCAAGGTGACTGGCACATAGCAATTGTTCAAGAATTGTTCATTGTAGTTTCTTTCTTTTACTTATTCTTTATAGTTGTATGTCCAGAGATATTAGGTAGAGGCTACATGGAGTCACTTAGTGCCTTACTGAATCTTCAAGGTAATGCCCATAAATCATTTTCTATTTCATGGTTGTGTTTAAGTGAAATTTGCTGATCCAATGTCCTTAGCTTGTCCTAAATTGATCTTTTCTGAGTTTCAAAGGATGTTCCTTAGTCCTGTATCCTAGAATTTTGAGATTAAATTTTTTACCTTTATCACTGAGAATAGAATTTGGGGATGAAGAAGAATCCAGAAGTTATGAGGAGTCAATCCAGGCAAGCCAATTACATGTTCGATCCCTACTCTGAGGCCAAAGTCTTGGTTGATAGAAAGGCCCAAAACAGGAAATATCAAGATTCATATTCCATGATAGAAATTATCAGGAACCAAAAGGATAAGACATTCCAGTAGAAAAGTTTTAATCCAAACAAAGAAGCTATCAGAAAACAAGAGCAACTAATGTTCCTAGTGACAAGAAACAGAAAAATAATATAAAGGAAGAGTGAATGTCTTCCTGCAGCTTGATTGAGTCATGGAAGTCATACACAATTGGAAATATGAATTATAACTTCGTACTTTCTGGACACCAATTCAGTGTTAAACAAGGTCACTAATCTAGTAAGCAACCTCAGTGGCTGGTCAAGTGACTTAGCTGAAATTAATCAGAAATTACTACCTAGTTCTTAATTCATAGTCATGATTCATATTAAAACCCACTAACACAATGGGAACATTTGATAGCAGGCTCAACAAAATCAAAGTGACTGACTAGTGAATGAAAATGGGGCATGAACTAGAATCCAACATCCTTCTCTTTCCTGATTATTCCTTTCAATTTGGTTGAACTCCAGCTACTGAGAAGGCTTATCAACAGAATTTAGCAGCCAGAGTGACAAATTCTTGGATTCATGCTTTATTCTATCCTATGATATTACAGGTCACAGAAGGTCCAATGCAAACTGGGTAATACTAGGACTCAGAAGTAGACACTCCTACTGCACTAGAACAAGTTCTAGAACTGCAGTATTCTATATGGTAGCTGCTAGCCACATGCAGCTGTTTAATGTAAATGTAAATGAATTGAAATTAAGTAAAATAAAAATTAATTCCACAGGTGCAGAGGCTAGGCTTCAAGTGCTTAATAGTCACATTTAGCTAGTGACGAATATTTGGACAGAAGACATAGAACATTTCCATCATGGACAAAAATTCTTTAGACAGCATTATTCTGGAAAGAGGTAGAAATGTGTAATAATACAAGGAAGAATTCCATCCAGGCACTTTGAGCGTGGTGTATAAGTTTACTAACGCTGCCATAGCAAAGTACCACAAACTGAGTGGCTTAAACAATAGAAATTTATTAGTTAACAGTTCTGGAGGCAAGATGTCAGCAGGACCATGCTCCCTCTAAAGATGCTGGGAAGGATCTCTTCCAAGCCTCTTTCCTCACTTCTGGTAGTTGTTTGGCTTGTGCCAGCATAATTCCAATCTTCATATATCATTTACTCTGTGTGCATGTGTCCATGTCCAAGTTTCCCCTTTTTTATTAAAAGAATAATTATGTTGGATGAGGGACCCAGAGTACTCCAGTGTGGCCTTATCTTAACCAATTGCACCTGCAACAACCCTATTTCCAAATTAGGTCACTGTCTGAGGTAATGGGGGCTAGGAGTTCAACATATACATTTGGAAGGGAATACAGTTTAACCCATAATACATAGTATCCAGCATATATGATGACATTAATGAAGTGTTAGCAACAAGACCCAACATGGCCTAACAGCCCCAGAATGAAGGATAGCTAGTGAAGAGTCACAGCAGAAACTTTAGGATAAAGTAATATGAAAAGGTCCTGGTAACAAATTAGTGACCACTATAATAGCTCAATTGAAAAATGAGTATTTGAATGAAATGATTGTATGAATAAATTACTCCATCAGTATCTATCACTAGGTACTCTACCCTACTTTAATTTGGATTTATTCCCTACCACTCTATTAAAATTATAATTTTAAAACTAACCAATAACTCTCAAATTGCCAAATCAAAAATCTTCTTCTCAATCCTCATCTAGATTACTGGTACTGTAAGTGAAAACATCAGTGTAAACTTAGAATAGAATTCCTGGTTCAGCCCACTGAAGCCAAACCGCTCTGCATCACCTCCATGATGCAGAAAAACAACAAAGAAATATTCCAACTTTCTTATGGTAAAGCATGGCAAACAATCATACTAAGTCACAATTCAACCAATCAAACCAAGAAAAATGGGGAGTCAAAGGCTTTGAGGAGGGGCTTCCCTGGTGGCGCAGTGGTTGAGGGTCCGCCTGCCGATGCAGGGGACGCGGGTTCGTGCCCCGGTCCGGGAAGATCCCACGTGCCGCAAAAAAAAAAAAAAAAATCCAACCTAAGGAAACATAACAAAACAAAATTCAAAAATGTATGTGGCTCAGATTAGAGTTCTAGTATTACAAACTTTTGTAAAATATCTAAGAAAATAGCTAAGATCTGAGAAAAATCAAGGAATGCTTAAGAGAGGAAATGGATGTAGAACTGAGCTTTAAAGGAAAGGTTGAAATCAAATATGTGGAGATTATGGGAGAAAAAGTTCTAAGTCAGAAAGGCGTGGAGGTTGAGATGAAAATGATGTATTCTAGACACATATAAGTGTATTCATCTGACTGTGATGAGAGTTCCCTTTTGGTAAAGAGGAAGATGAACGTTGACTAGACAAGATAACCCAAGATTAGAAATACCAGTACTGGTATTTGAATTTATTGGATTAAGTTTGAACTTAATCCAATAGGCAGAGGTGGTTTAAATTTTAAGAAGATTAAATTGAAAGGACATATTCCAGGTGGAGACAAGCCAGAAATTTGGAAATCAGTTAAGGGATTAATGATTAAACTTCTAGACCAATCTAGAGTAGTGACTGTGAGAATAAGAAGGGAAGATAGACACTTAAAATAACCTTATTTTGAAATAAGAAATAGGATATTTTTGAAGTGAGGGGAAAAAATCTTCAAATACATTATATAAAATATAAAATTTGAGAATTTTTCTGATTTAAAATTTCTATGATATTCTACACCTGTGGCATAAAAGATTAAATCATTCCACAGTTACAGGCTTAGAAAACATCTTGGAAGGTCTATATTTTTATCTGAGTTTTCTTTCTCTTTGTTTAAAAGAAGAACTACAGTAAAATGGTTTGCTTCTCATATGGAAGAATATTGTTCTGCTTATTAAATAAAAAATCCATCTTGAAATTTAGAAGCCAGGTATGTAATTTGAAATTGGTAAAAATTCTTTCATTTTTTTTGGCTGTATTTATTAATAAGTGACTCTTATTCTGTGCTACTTGAAACCCTACATGTTTGTCCAAGGTTACACAGCAAGCTAATGAAAGAAATGGGATTAGAACATGAGTCTCCTGGATCTCAGTCTGATGTTCTTTCCACTATGTGCTCACATCAGAAAGTGTGCCAATTTATCCCTTGGCTGAAATGAACTGGGAAAAAAAAAGTGAAGTTCATTTGAAGGCCCCTTAGGAAAATTTCTCTCTCATCTAATGGCCAAGCTTTCAAATGAAATGATGAGACAAATAAATGCATCGACATTAACCTAATGGGAACTCTCTTGGGACCTAAAACAATGGTTTCAGTTGCACAATTAATTTGTGTCTTGACCTAGGACATAAATTTAGTATGAAGGTATTTGAAAATGTAAGAATTCAAAGATTGTTATCTACTGGAGAAATGCTAGAATTAATGTAAAAAGTGTATCTGCCTTTTTTGGTCAATGGTTGGGGTTGAGATGTTAAGAGTGGGGTTCCACTGTAGTAAGTCATGACTCAATATACCAGAGTCTATCAATAGTCCTTGTATCTCATCTAACATATCAATTTTTCTATCAAAATTTGAAAGAAAGATATACTAATGTTGAGAGACAATTCTCCATGCTTCTGCTCATGTTTGCCTTTCTCTGAGACTATTTTTTCAAGGATATTGGTAGAGTGAACAGCCTTAGATAAAGATAATGTCTCCCTCTAGAGTAGAGGGCAAGTTTGTTTACCGTCAAGTGTAATAAAGATAACGTCTCCCTCTGAAGCAGATGTCAAGTGGATTTGCTTGAGGTCCATCGAATGGGGTTTTCTAAGGATGCACCCAGGTGACTCCATCTCACTTCCATTGAAATTGGATGACAAGGGGAACCAGTGCAAAAATAAAGCTTGGGCTATGTGCTATACTATGAAAAATGCACTTTTTGACCTAAAAATATCACGTCTTCTGCCAGCATCCATGAAACTGTAGTAAGCTAACTTGTTAGCTTACAAGTAGTGTGAAATCATAGACCCTTCTAAGAGTTACAGTTCTTGAAGCATTTTATATTTAGACCTCAAAATAACCATGTGATAAACTATTTCTTGGTATTCATTTATAAATAGATTTTTATTCCAAAAGATATTTAAAAATAAAGAAATTAGGGATTAAATAATGTCTCTGGGTTGAGTTGCTAGACCTCAAAATAAACATCTATATTGGGAAGCCAGACTTGAAGTTTCTATTCTGGTTTCTGTATGACTAGCTCTGAGTAGCTGGCTACGTATGGTTCTAAGCTAGTATGGTCATGTTATTACTCTAATTGCATTTACTCCATGGGCCAAAAAATCAGTGTGAGAGTTCTACCAGCTACATGTATAGTAGAACAAATGTATATTCAGAGCTACAAATATATATTCAGAAACCAGAGAAGTGAATACTGGTGAGACAGGCCAATACTAGAACTCCATTTATTACCTGACTTCCACACACCTCTACTCTAACAGAAGAGGCACAATGGCACTTTGCTTCCCTGGGTATTCATTTCAGCTTGGACCTTATATCCAAGAGATCTTGAAAATCTGAACTTTTCCTTTTCCTTATTATAAATGGTCATAAGTTTGGGGAAGGACTGGGGAAACCACCACTTAAGGAGATGGGACCTCTATTTTAACTGATGGGTCCTGAGGATTAGAACTGACCCAAGATTCGAAATTGGGCAATGGATCATGGTTTATTATTAAGGAGCTGACTCTTTTTGGCTACCCATCTATTTTTTTTTGTAGAACATCATGTTCTATGAAGCATATACATAGATCCTTATGAATCAGGACCTTCTGGAGGCCATTATGACCATGCTGCCCATTATGAGAATTATGCCTTGACTCTGATGGTTAAGTGTTGGCACCTGGTCTCTGCTGTTCCAGAATTCTATCAATCCCCTTGCAACTAGGGATCTCAGCATCTTCTACCATCAAAACAAGGTTCTGGGGGACTTAATATACTTGACTTTAAGCATAACTATAAAGCATGTAGTACCATCATAAGAATAGACATATAGATCATAAAAATCCCAGAAATATACTACTCATATAATCAAAAGATTTTTGAAAAAGTGACCAAGATATCTACTGGGGAAAGGAAGAGTTTTTCAACAAATAATCTATAATCTCATACGGAAAAATATTGAACATGTATTTCTACCTCAGACCATAAATTAACTTGATTATATATGAATTACATACCCAAGCTTAAAAATTGAAATTATAAAGCTTCTAGTAAAATATCTTTGCATCTTAGGGGCAGACAATGAATTCAAGTCACAGAATGTTGTAAGTATAAAGAAAAAAATGATAATTTAAGTGTAATTATTTAGTGTCATTTAAAGACAATAAATTAGATCCATGTATTTCTATCCTCTCCCTCTGGAGGCCCTACTAAAATCAGTGTATGAGAACTTTTAAAGTTTTAAAATTCTAAATAATGAAGGTAACAGAAAACATCATCAGCAGATAAGCAATTCAATAAAACTCTGACAAAAGCAGTGGTACTGTTGGAGCAGGCCAAAGGTTAGAGTGTTAGCAAAAGAGAATACAGAGAAAAAAAGAATAGACAACACAGAGTGCAGAAAGCCATGGAATCCAGCAAAGCAAAACTAGATATAGCTGCAGAGAACAGGAATGAGATGTGAAGCTGAAAATAGGGGGAGGAAATTTACCACGAAGTGTGATAGACATCAATAGCATTCACTCATATTTCTGTTTGTTCCTTCCTAGCCCCTGTTAGGATTGTACTGCCTGCCTCTTAAAAGTCAGAGGGGCCATTAAGATTTGTTTTGTTAATTAAATGTTAGCTGAAATGATATGTGTCGCCTCTTTTAACATCTGTGACACTTTAACCTCTATGACATTTTACTCTCCTGCTTTTGTCCTAGCTATATAGCTGCACAAACTTACTGTGTTCAACAGGCATCTCTCTGCTTATCGCTTAAATCACATGTTCTTTGTAGTTCTGTCCTAGGCCTCTTTTTTATTAGTACGAAGTCTCCAAGGCTGATCCCATCCATTCTACGGCTTTATAAACATCTGCGCTTCTGACTCGCAAATGTGCATATCCGGCCAAGATATCTCTGCTGACCTCCAGACTCACACACTTAACTATTTACTGGATATTTTTACTTAGATATCCCATAGACAAATAATGCTCACCATTTAAAAAGCTTAACTAAATTTTCAAAACTTGCTTCTTCTCCTGACTATTCTATTTCTATGAATGATGCCACCATTAATGACATTGCTATACTAGAAAAAAATCATAAACTGGAAGTTATTTTTGAGTGTCTCTTTTATAAAGAATTTTCCCATATCAACAAACACACGAAAACAAAGACAAAATTAATCTCAAAATATTGTTCATCTAAATTTTTGACCATTTTCAAATCAACTTTACTGAGGTATAATTTGAATACAATAAAATACACACATTTTAATTGGACATTTGGTTGAATTATAACAAATGTATACACTCATATAACCAACACATCATTCACAAAGTAGTAAGTCTCCATTATTAAAAAGTTTTTTCTTTCTCCTAGTTAATCACCTCCCACCTCCAACCTTAGGCAACTATTGATCTGATTTCTAACCCCATAGATTAGTTTTGGTTGTTCTGGAACCTCATTTAAATAATTATACAGTGTGCCTGTCTTATTATAGAGTTGAGGGAGTTTTCTATATATTTTTTCTCAAATTTTAAAAACATTTATGTGTTGAAGTTTATCTTGGTCCATAGCAACAGTATTAACCACATTGAAAAAAACATGGATGTGGTTTCATTAAATAACACTTTGTTTCTATGCAGTTTTTCCTTAACAATATTTTCTTAAATCTAACATCATTCTGTTAAATGAGCATTTAATGACAAAGATACTAATATAGCTGGTAATCTTTTTTTTTGTTTTATTAACATTTATTGGAGTATAGTTGCTTTACAATGTTGTGTTAGTTTCTGCTGTATAATAAAGTGAATCAGCTATATGTATTCATATATCTCCATATCCCTTCCCTCTTGCATCTCTGTCCCACCCTCCCTATCCCACCCCAATAGGTGGTCACAAAGCACTGAGCTGATCTCCTTTTGCTATGCAGCTGCTTCCCAAGCTATCTATTTTACATTTGATAGTGCATATATGTCAATGCTAGTCTCTCACTTCATCCCAGCATACACTTCCCACTCCCTGGGTCCTCAAGTCCATTTTCTACATCTGCGTCTTTATTCCTGTCCTGCCTAGCTAGGTTCATCACAGCCATTATTTTATTTTATTTTATTTTTAGATTCCACGTACATGTGTTAGCATACGGTATTTGTTTTCTCTTTCGGACCTACTTCACTCTGTATGACAGACTCTAGGTCCATCCACCTCACTACAAATAACTCAATTTCGTTTCTTTTTATGGCTAATATTCTATTGTATATATGGGACACGTCTTCTTTATCCATTCATCTGTCGATGGACACTTAGGTAGCTTCCATGTCTTGCCTATTGTAAATAGAGCTGCAATGAATACTGTGGTACATGACTCTTTTTGAATTATGGTTTTCTCAGGGTATATGCCCAGTAGTGGGATTGCTGGGTCATATGGTAGTTCTATTTTTAGTTTTTAAGGAACCTCCACACTGTTCTCCATAGTGGCTATATCAATTTACACTCCCACCAGCAGGGCAAGAGGATTCCCTTTTCTCCACACGCTCTCCAGCATTTATTGTTTCTAGATTTTTTGATGATGGCCATTCTGACTGGTGTGAGGTGATACTTCATTGTAGTTTTGATTTGCATATCTCTAATGATTAGTGATGTTGAGCATCCTTTCATGTGTTTGTTGGCAATCCATATATCTTCTGTGGAGAAATGCCTATCTAGGTCTTCTGCCCATTTTTGGATTGGGTTGTTTGTTTTTTTGATATTGAGCTGAATGAGCTGCTTATATATTTTGGAGATTAATCCTTTGTCAGCTGCTTCATTTGCAAATATTTTCTCTCATTCCAGGGTTGTCTTTTTATCTTCTTTATGGTTTCTTTTGGTGTCCGAAAGCTTTTAAGTTTCATTAGGCCCCATTTGTTTATTTTTCTTTTTATTTCCATTTCGCTAGGAGGTGGGTCAAAAAGGATATTGCTGTGGTTTATGTCATAGAGTGTTCTGCCTAGGTTTAACTCAAAGAGTTTTATAGTGTCTGGCCTTACATTTAGGTCTTTAATCCATTTTGAGTTTATTTTTGTGTATGGTGTTAGGGAGTGTTCCAATTTCATTCTTTTTCATGTGGTGGTCCAGTTTTCCCAGCACCACTTATTGAAGACACTTTCTTTTCTCTGTTTTATACTCTTCCTTCCTTTATAACAGATAAGGTGACCATATGTGCATGGGCTTTCTATGCTGTTCCATTGGTCTATATTTCTGTTTTTGTGCCAGTACCATACAGTCTTGATTACTGTAACTTTGGAGTATAGTCTGAAGTCGAGGAGGCTGATTCCTCCAGCTCCATTTTTCTTTCTCAAGATTGTTTTGGCTATTTGTGTTTCCATACAAATTGTGAAATATTTTGTTCTAGTTCTGTGAAAAATGCCATTGGTACCTTGATAATGATTGCATTGAATCTGTAGATTACTTTGCGTAGTATAGTCATTTTCATAATGTTGATTCTTCCAATCCTTGCACATGGTATATCTCTCCATCTGTTTGTGTTGTCTTTAATTACTTTCATCAGTGTTGTATAGTCTTCTGCATACAGCTCTTTTTTCTCCTTAGGTAGGTTTATTCCTAGGTATTTTATTCTTTATGGTGCAATGTTAAATGGGAGTATTTCCCTAATTTCTCTATCAGATTTTTTGTCATTAGTGTATAGGATGCAAGAGATTTCTGTGCATTAATTTTGTATCCTGCTACCTTGCAAAATTCATTAATTAGCTCTAGTAGTTTTCTGGTAGCACCTTTAGGATCCTCAATATATAGTATCATGTCATCTGCAAACAGTGACAGTTTTTTTTCTTTTCTGATTTGGATTCTTTTTGTTTCTTTTTTGTCTCAGATTGCCATGGCTAGGACTTCCAAAACCATGTTGAATTATAGTGGTGAGAGTGGGAAACCCTGTGTTTTTCCTGATCTTAGAGGAAATGGTTTCAGTTTTTCAACATTGAGAACAATGTTGGCTGTGGGTTTGTCATATATGGCCTTTATTATGTTGAGGTACATTCCTTCTATGACTACTTTCTGGAGATTTTTTATCACAAATGGGTGTAGAATTTTGCCGAAAGCTTTTTCTGCATCTATTGAGATGATCATATGGTTTTTACCCTTCAATTTTTTGATATGGTGTATCACATTGATTGATTTGCATATATTGAAGAATCCTTGCATTCCTGGTATAGACCCCACTAGATCATGGTATATGATCCTTTTAATGGGCTGTTGGATTCTGTTTGCTAGTATTTTGCTGAGGATTTTTGCATCTATGTTCATCAGTGATATTGGCCTGTAGTATTCTTTTTTTGTGATGTCTTTGTCTGTTTTTGGTATCAGGGTGATGTTGGCCTCGTAGAATGAGTTTGGAAGTGTTCCTCCCTCTGCTAGATTTTGGAAGAGTTTGAGAAGGATAAGTGTTAGATCTTATCTAAACGTTTGATAGCATCCACCTGTGAAGCCATCTGGTCCTGGGCTTTTGTTTGTTGGAAGAATTTTCATCACAGTCTCAATTTCAGTGTTTGTGATTGGTCTGTTTATATTTTCTATTTCTCCCTGGTTCAGTCTTGGAATGTTATACCTTTCTAAGAATTTGTCCGTTTCTTCCAGGTTGTCCATTTTATTAGCATATAGTTGCTTGTAGTAATCTCTCATGATCCTTTGTATTTCTGCAGTGTCAGTTGTTACTTTTATTTTTTCATTTCTAATTCTGTTGATTTGAGTCTTCTCCCTCTTTTTCTTGATGATCTGGCAAATGATTTATCAATTTTGTTTATCTTCTCAAACAACCACATTTTAGTTTTATTGATCTTTGCTATGGTTTTCTTCATTTCTTTTTCAGTTATTTCTGATTTGATCTCTATGATTTCTTTCCTTCTGCTAACTTTGGTTTTTTTTGTTCTCCTTTCTCTAATTGCTTTAGGTGTAAGTTTAGGTTGTTTATTTGAGATTTTTCTTGTTTTTACAGATAGGATTGTATTGCTGTAAACTTCCCTTTTAGAACTGCTTTTGCTGCATCCCATAGATTTGGGGCCATTATGTTTTCATTCTCATTTGTTTCTAGGTATTTTTTGATTTCCTCTTTTACTTCTTCAGTGATCTGTTGGTTATTTAGTAGCATATTGTTTAGCCTACATGTGTTTCTATTTTTTACAGTATTTTTCCTGTAATTGATATCTAGTCTCATAGCATTGTGGTCAGGAATGATACCTGATACGATTTCAATTTTCTTAAATTTACCAAGGCTTGATTTGTGACCCGAGGTATGATCTATCCTGGAGAATGTTCCATGATCACTTGAGAAGAAAGTGTATTCTGTTGTTTTTGGATGGAATGTCCTATAAATATCAATTAAGTCCATATTGTCTAATGTGTCATTTAAAGCTTGTGTTTCCTTATTTATTTTCATTTTGGATGATCTGTCCATTGGTGAAAGTGGGGTGTTAATGTTCCCTACTATGATTGTGTTACTGTCGATTTCCCCTTTTATGGCTGTTAGCACTTGCCTTATGCATTGAGGTACTCCTATGTTGGGTGCATAAATATTTACACTTGTTGTATCTTCTTCATGGATTGTTCCCTTGATCAACTGTATGTAGTGTGCTTCTTTGTCTCTTGTAATAGTCTTTATTTTAAAGTCTATTTTGTCTGATATGAGAACTGCTCCTCCAGCTTTCTTTTGATTTCCATTTGCATGGAATAACTTTTTCCATCCCCTCACTTTCAATCTGTATGTGTCCCTAGGTTGAAGTGGGTCTCTTGTAGACAGCATATATACAGGTCCTGTTTTTGTATCTGTTCAGCCAGTCTTTTTCTTTTGGTTGGAGCATTTAATCCATTTACGTTTAAGGTAGTTACTGATATGTATGTTTCTATTACCATTTTCTTAATTGTTTTGGGTTTGTTATTGTAGGTTTTTTCCTTCTCTTGTGTTTCCTGCTTAGAGAAGTTCATTTAACATTTTTTGTAAAGCTGGTTTGGTGGTGCTGAAATCTCTTAGCTTTTTCTTGTGTGTAAATGTTTTAATTTCTCCATCAAATCTGAACAGGATCCTTGCTCGGTAGAGTAATCTTGGTTGTAGGTTTTTTCCCTTTCATCACTTTAAATATGCCCTGCCACTCCCTTCTGGTTTGCAGAGTTTCTGCTGAAAGATCAGCTGTTATCCTTATGGGGATTCCCTTGTATGTTATTTGTTACTTTTCCCTTGCTACTTTTAATACTTTTTCTTTTCTTTGTATTTAATTTTTGATAGTTTGATTAATATGTATCTTGCTCCTTGCATTTATCCTATATGGGACTGTCTGCAGTTCCTGGACTTGTTTGACTATTTCCTTTCCCATGTTAAGGAAGTTTTCAACTACAATCTCTTCAAATATTTTCTCAGACCCTTTCTTTTTCTCTTTTTCTTCTGTGACCCCTATAAATCAAATATTAGTGCGTTTAATGTTGTCCCCGAGGTCTCTGAGACTGTCCTCAATTCTTTTCATTATTTTTTCTTTATTCTGCTCTGTGGTAGTTATTTCCACTATTTTATCTTCCAGGTCACTTATTCATTCTGCTATTGATCCCATCTAGAGTATTTTTAATTTCATTTATTGTGTTGTTCATCATTGTTTGTTTGCTCTTTAGTTCTTCTAGGTCCTTGTTAAACATTTCTTGTATTTTCTCCATTCTATTTCCAAGATTTTGGATCATCTTTATTATCAATACTCTGAATTCTTTTTCAGGTAGACTGCCTATTTCCTCTTCATTTGTTTGGTCTGGTGGGTTTTTACCTCACTCCTTTGTCTGCTGCATATTTCTTTGTCTTCTAATTTTGTTTAGCTTACGTGTTTGGGGTCTCCTTTTTGCAGTCTGCAGGTTCGTGGTTCCTGTCGTTTTTGGTGTCTGCCCCAAGTAGGTGAGGTTGGTTCCGTGGGTGGTGTAGGCTTCCTGGTGGAAGGGACTGGTGCGTCTGTTTTGGTGAGTGGGGCTGGATCTTGTCTCTCTTGTGGGCAGGGCCGCATCCAGCAGTGTGTTTTGGGGTGTCTGTGAACTTAGTATGATTTTAGGCAGCCTCTCTGCTAATGCGTGGGGTTGTGTTCCTGTCTTGTTTCTTGTTTAGTATGGGCTATCCAGCACTGGAGCTTGCTGGTCGTTGGGTAAAATGGGTCTTAGCTTTGAGATGGAAATCTCTGGGAGAGCTCTCGCCAATTGATATTACATGGGGCCACAAGGTCTCTGGTGGTTCAGTGTCCTGAACTCGGCTCTCCCACCTAAGAGGCTCAGACCTGACACTAGGCTAGAGCACCAAGACCCTGTCAGCCATGCAGCTCAGAAGAAAAGGGAGAAAAAAAGAAAGAAAATAAATAAAAATATTAACATAAATAAATATTAATAATTTTTAAAAAGAGAGAGTAACCAAACCAATAAACAAATCCACCAATGATAACATACAGAAAAAACTAAACTAAGATAAGCATAAATATCAGAAACAAATCCATCACAGACAGCAAACCCCAGTTCTACAGTTGCTCCTAAAATGTCCACCACCTCAATTTTGGGACGATTCATTGTTTATTCAGGTATTCCATAGATGCAGCATACATCAAGTTGATTGTGGGTATTTAGTCTACTGCTCCTGAGACTGCACTGAGAAATTTCTGTTTCTCTCTTTTGTTTGCACAGATCCTGCTGTTCAGCTTTGGTTTTGGCCCTGCCTCTGCATGTATGTCGCCTTCAGGCATCTTTTCCCTGCCCAGACAGGAGGGGTTTTAAGCAGTGGCTGATTAGGGGGCTCTGGCTCACTCAGGCCAGAGGAGGGATGGGTATGGTCATCATAATTGGAATGTGGTGTGAGCCTGCAGCAGCAGAGGTCAGCATAATATTGCAACAGTCTGAGGTGCACTGTGTGTTCTCCCTGGGAAGTTGTATCTGGATCATGGGACCCTGGCAGTGGCAGGCTGCACAGGCTCCTGGGGGGGGGGTTGGATAGTGACCTGTGTTTGCACACAGGATCCTTGGTGACAGAGGCAGCAGCCTTAGCATTTCATGCCTGTCTCTGGTGTCTGAGCTGATAGCCGCATTTTGTGCCCCTCTCTGGAGCTCGTTTAGGTGGTGTTCTGAATCCCTTCTCCTCGCACACCCTGCAACAATGGTCTCTTGCCTCTTCGGCAGGTCCAGGCTTTTTCCCGTTCTTCTTCTGCGCTAGCTGTGGCGCACTAGCTCCCTTCAGGCTGTGTTCCCGCAACCAACCCCAGTCCTCTCCCTGGGATTTGACCTCCGAAGCCTAAGCCTCAGCTCCCAGCCCCTACCCGCCCTGGCGGGTGAGCAGACAAGTCTCTAAGGCTGGTGAGTGCTGGTCGGCCCTGATCCTCTGTGTGGAAATCTCTCCGCTTTGTCCTCCACATCTCTGTTGCTGTGCTCTCCTCTGTGTCTCTGGAGCTTCCCTCCCACCCACCCCCCCATCTCTGCCAGTGAAGGGGCTTCCTAGTGTGTGGAAACTTTTCCTCCTTCACAGCTCCCTCCCAGAGGTGCAGGTCCCATCCCTATTCTTTTTTTTCTTTTTTTCTTTTGCCTACCCAGGTACGCAGGGATCTTCTTGCCTTTTGGGAAGTCTGAGGTCTTCTGCCACTGCTCGATAGGTGTTCTGTAGGAGTTGTTCCACATGTAGGTGTATTTTTGATATATTTGTGGGGAGGAAGGGATCTCCATGTCTTATTCTTCCACAATCTTGAAGGTCTCCTCTCTATATTTTTAATACAAATCCTTTTTCTGATATATGTGTTGTAAAAATTTCTCCTTAACTGTATTTTGCATTTTCATTATTTTATAATTTTAATTAATTTTTATTGGATGTATTTGATTTACAATGTTGTGTTAGTTTCTGCTGCACAGAAAATTATTGTTATACATATACATATATTCATTCTTTTTCAATTTTTTTCCCCATATAGGTTATTACAGAATACTGAGTAGAGTTCCCTGTGTATACAGTAGGTCCTTGTTAGTTGTCTATTTATATATAGTAGTGTGTGTATGTTAATCCCAAGTTCCTAATTTATCCCTCTCTCCCACTTTCCCCTTTGGTAACCATAAGTTTGTTTTTGAAATCAGTGAGTCTGTTTCTGTTTTGTAAATAAGTTCATTTACATCATTTCTAAAAAATTAGATTCCACACATTAGTGACATCGTAAGATATTTTTCTTTCACTTAGTATGATAAGGTCTAGGTCCATCCATGTTGCTGCAAATGGCGTTATTTTGTTCTTTTTTATGGCTGAGTAATATTCCATTGTACATATGTACCACATCTTCTTTATCCATTCATCTGTTGATGGACATTTAGGTTGTTTCCATGTCTTGGCTATTGTAAATAGTGCTGCAATGAACATTGACGTGCATGTATCTTTTCAAATTATGGTTTTCTCCAGATATATGCCCAGAAGTGGGATTGCTGGATCATATGGTAGTTCTATTTTTAGTTTTTTAAGGATATATTTCAAGTTTATATATAAATAGCTGATACTTGAACAACTGAACAACACATGTTTGAACTGCATGGGTCCACTTATAGGCAGATTTCTTTTACTAAATGCATACTACTGCCCTATTCAATCTACAGTTGGCTGGATCCGTGGATGCAGAAACTCAGATACAGAGGGCTGGCTGTTAAAAAGTTAGACATAGATGTTTTTACTCCATGGAGTGTCAGCACCCCTAAGCCTTGTGTTGTTCAAAGGTCAACTGTATATATATCTTTTATGGTTAGTGTATCTGTGTCCTATTTTAAAAACTTTTTGCTTATCCTCAGGTCACAAAGATTCTCTCCTAGAAGTTTTAATTATTATATTTAGATCTACAAGTATTTTTACTTATTTAATTATTTTTGTACAATGTGAAGTAGGGATCAAGGTACATTTTGTCCATGTGGATAAAGTTATTGCTGTTTCACTAAAAAAAAAACCCTGCTTCTCTGCAATGAATTATCCTGTTGCCTTTGTCAAATGGCCATAAGTGTGTGGGTCTATTTCTATACTCTCTTTTCTGTTTCATTGATCTATATGTATGCCTTTATGCCAATACCTTGGTGACTTGATGACTGTTGCTTTTACAGTAAGGCTTGAAATCAAGTAATGCATATCACCTAAATTATTTGTTTTTCTTATTTTTTTCAAAGTTGTTTTGGTTATTCTAGGTCCTATGCATTTCCATATCGATTTTTAAATCAGTTTGTCAATATTTACAAATAAAATAAGCCATCTGGGATTTTGGTTGCTAAATCTATATATCAATTTGGGGAGAAAGAGCATCTTGGGAAATGTGCTAAAAATTTCAGAGCCTCTGATTCTTTACCTGAAAATTTGAAAAAGATAAATGGTTTACATGTGTGTTGTATAGTTTAGGTAAAAGATTTTATGCCAAATTCTTAACTTTGCCTGGCACATAACAAATGATTTTTATTATAACTATTATTATTATTATCCAAATAGTTTTATATGTGTCAGCTCATGTGATTCTGGTAACCATGTAAGATAAAAGGGGAAGCACTTAGTACCATCAGGTATTTACTGAGAACTCTTTATTAGATGTTAACTTTATGGATAAAGAAAGGAATATTCAGGTAAGCAAGTATCTTGCTCAAAACCACACAGCTAGGAAGTGGTGGACTCAGGTCTCGAATCAAGTAAGTCTTCTAATTCTGACACCATTTTTACTACAATAGGTATTCAGAGAAAGAAGGGAGGAGTCAAGGAGATAGAGGACTCAGAACAAGGATTCGTTCTAGGCAGAAGCAGGATAGGGGCTAACAAAAGAAGAAACTCTGGCTCCTTAGTTCTTTTCTGTCTCTACCCCTGAGCTCACCACACTTTCATTTTCCCTGTCCTCACTGTCCCCTCAGTCATCCAGAGAATTTTTTCGTCAGCTTTTCTACAATGGACCTAAAGTCTTAAGCGCTGGTGGTGGCCTGGCTTCCCTGACACTGGGTCAGCCAAAAAAGCTGGGATCTCAGTCAGCATTCCCTCTGCAACTCTGTCCCAAGCACTTCCCCTGCTGCAGCCACATGTGGGTTGGTCCCCAGGCCATTTCCTGACAGCTGGCATGCAGTTGACGGAGACCAGGGATGTATGTTTTGGTGCAAATAACCCTCCTGCTTGGCTATACTTGCTTAGTTTGATAGTTTCCACTTTCCAGGATGATCTCATGTTGGAAGCTTCTGGGTAATTAATAAAGTTTCTCTCTCTCAGCCCTTTATTGGCATCCTGTCCATTTTGGGTGCTGCTTTTTAGCTTAGTTTAGTCATTGATAGAATAGCATAACTGAATTAGCTGAGAAAGGCTATGAATTGAGAATGTTCATGCCTGGCACACCTATCATCTTGTAGAAACAACTGAGTTAATGTTTGAAGGGATATGTAAACATTTACTTTATGGTTTGGTGCCAGTTTTCAGTGGAATATTAATTTTTATGGACATACTAATAAACTTGGGCTACTTTAGGGTAAAAAAAGAAGGGGTGTAATGGAAACACTGACATATCCCTGAATGATTCTATTTTACTCAAGTCAAAGCTATAAACACTTCACTGGCTAAAAGGCCTGGAATGAACTGGGTAAACTGTGGAAGACGTTTTCTAATGAAAGATTTCAGTAGAATGGGTTTTGTTTCATAAACCAGTTTCTGGTGCTAAATGTCATGATGAAATAATGCCTTTCCCTGAATCTGACACACACCAACACACATATAATTCAACAGTTCCCAGATGCTAAGATTCATGCAAAAGCAATGACAATTGTAAATCACAGCCCCTGCTTTCAAACACCTTCATTCAAGGAACTTCTTCTTTTTAAAAATTTTTATTTTATAAAGGAGTGTAGTTGATTGAAAATGTTGTGCTAATTTCAGGTGGACAGCTAAGTGATTCAGTTATACATGGACATGTATCTATTCTTTTTCAAATTCTTTTCTCATTTAGGTTATTACAGAATATTCAGCAGAGTTCCCTGTGCTATCAAGAAGCCCTGTCAAGGAGCTGCTTCTGACATCCTGAGAGGTTCCCAAGAGCTTCAATGTTGAAATAATGTTCATAACTACACAGAGGGCTGGCCTTTCTACAAAAAGCCTCAGTGAAGAAAATGTATACCTGAACTTGAGGTAAACTAGAGCTTGCTCCTGAGATACCAGGAAAGTCCCAGGAACATTCTTTGAGTGTTTAGCAAATAGAACATCACAAGAAACATATGGCTTATACAGAGTGGTTCTGTGACACTTAAGCCAGGTATTTTGGTTTAGTTCAGTATCTAGGATTCAAAGAAAAGGAATAAAGGTTTGATTAAAACAAGTATCCATTTTTAAGTTAAGCCTAGATTTGAAAAGATTCTAAGAACACTTTCCTTAGGGATATCCTTTTAAAAGCATATTCTGGAGAGAAAAAAAATGTAATATATTTCCATTATTTAGGAAGCCTACATTTACTTAGTTCACTTTGCAGCTATTCACATCACAGACCCATTTAACAGTTATTTAAATTCTTTGAGTTTTAAAAAATTTTTCATGGACCACTGTCAAGCCATCTTTTTCTTACCCCAAGCTATGCTTAGAAAATGCAGAGAAGGCCACATTTCCAGAATCCTGGAAAGTTAAGATTTTTGAAGCTACTTTAAAAAAAATCAGCTATCCAGGCATATCTGATACAAACTATCATCATATGTGGACCAAACATCTGGGAACATCTGTTGGAAACCAACCCTTCATTACTGTGTGAGGATGTTTTACATGATGGTTGAACATGCATTTAGTTATGAGCACATATCATTTCAGTGTGGTACTATCTGTCATCTTTTAAATCAGAATGAAAATGCAGATATAAGCACCAGAAGGAGGTTAAGAAATGTAATTCCTTGGAGCTACAGCTTCTCTAAAAATAAAAGATGTAACACTGTATCCTGTGGGAGAGCATCATGAGAACAAAATAATATAACAAATGTTTTGCTTAGCACAGTACATGGCACATCATTAGCACCCCAAAAATGCAGCCATTTAGTTAAAACAAATGGGCTGGACTATACTTTACTGTCATGAAGATAGGTGTATGGGGTCTCCCCCACTGAGATTCCATCCCCCAGATGTCTTGTTGAGACCCAGATGGGATCCCAGATCCTGTGTATGGAGACATTGAAATCTCTGCATCCTCTGTCCAGCCCACATCTATTACACACATATGGGGACTTAATCTTTAACTTCTTTCTCCAATTTTGATCTCACAACAGAGCTTCAAACTCACTTTTCTGGACTTATACCCTTTCTTCCAGACCAAAGGAACTGTCTATACTCTGACCCAAACTGCCTACATGCCATATTTCTGGTCCCTTTGGCAACATGTGAAAACTATTATGAAGTACAGCCTGAAATGAAATTGCATAACTGCCAACTTAACCGGCAGATTGTTGCCTCAATAGTCCCCAAATTGGAGTATTTTCCACTTTTTATGAAGGTTTGGTTAGGTAGAGATCTCTCTGGGGGCAGTCTGTATGAGAGTGCAGGATGGCAGAGCCATAGAGCAAATGTAGCTCTGGTAAACATCTCAATCGTGTGAGGAGACATAGACGTTAAAAGCACAGGAAGGCCTGAATTTGAACCTCAACTCCATTTTTTACTAATTACGTGATGCTAGTTTAAGTGATTTGACCTGTAAGCGGGACTTTCTCAGCTATAAAATGGATAATTGTGGTCCCTATGAAATAGGGTGTTTGTAAGGATTAAAGGAGACATGAATATTGCTTAGTAAATGCCAGCTTGAAACTGCTCAGGGGCTATTCTTCAGGTACTAACAAAACTCCAAAGGTATGTTTTTGGTGATTGGTCGGGTGATTACTAGGGTCATTCGGTATGGTATGGGGAACTCTCCACAAAAAGGCAGAGTTTCGGGGGGTCGGCGGGAAGATGGCGGAAGAGTAAGACGTGGAGATCGCCTTCCTCCTCACGGATACACCAGAAATACATCTACACGTGGAACAACTCCTACAAGAGGCCCTGAGAATCCCACATGATTCTAAGCTGGGGCAGGAACATTGCTTTCTTTCTCTGAGATGTGTGGAGTAAAGACAGCTTTGGGGGGCAGAGATTGAGAATAGTGAAGCAGGAAAAAGACAGTCTGGCTGTCAGACCAGGGAGCTATTTCGCCTACTTAAGTCAAAGACCTGCTGACTACAGAAGAGAAGATCTGTCATGGCTCCAGTGAAATGAAGTTCTGTTTTGTAGATGTGGAAAAGGAAAAGGAGTTTTGAAAAAGACCCACCTCAAGTCTACCAGAGAACTGCGGGTGTTGAAAGCTATAAAATCTGACAGCGATTGAAATTAAAGCTCACTTAATCACGTTGAGGGAGTGAGTCCATGAACTTCATAATGGAGGGTTGTTTCATAATTTTCACAAGCTTCCTCTGGCTGCATGTCAGGCTGTATGTGCATAAGAGAAGGTTTCTGGGTCAACCTTTCATTACTGCTAAGGGAGCCAGTGTTGGTTGGAGTAGAAGCAGAAGATTGACTGGCATTTTATTACATAAGATTAGTGTCAAATCCAACTCCAATTATGCAGTCCTATATCAGGCTCTGTCCACTTCACAACCATTTTCACATGTTGCTACAAATAAAAACCTGAGTTTTTCAATGTGCTGAATATGGATCTTTACTGCAATACCCACCAAGATCTCAAAGGTTGCCCATGTGAGCTGTGAGGTTTGGAAGCAAGACAAGTAGATACTTTATGTTTGATATAATTTATGTGTACATTCATTTCAATTCAGTCCTAATTGACTTCATGAAATTTACAATCTAGAAGTTGGTTCCAACTTTTCTTACCCCCAGCTAGGCTATTTCTATTCACATCCTGCTCTTAAGAATAAATATGATTCTTTCTGTCTGTGTGCTTAGAATAAACCCCAAACTACTCTCTTTTCAGCCAACTTGACAATTGAGATAGTTGCTTATTTTCCTCAGTTCTAAGCCTGTAATCTTTTGAATATGACATAAGTTCTCTTTTCCCTTATATCTATTTTATTATTTTAATTGTTAGGAGGCATTGAGGTGCAAGTAACAAAAATTAAAATCATCAGCCATTTAAACCATAGAGACATTTATAGACTCAGATGGAATGAATATTAGGAGATGAATGGATTCAGGTTCATTTCAGCAACTCAGTCGAAGTCTTCAGCCTTGTCACCTCTTGGACCCCAGATGGCTGCTTCTGCTTCTGGCAACTTTTCCTCTTACAACTGCATAGAAAAGTGTAGAGGGAAGTTATTTCTTCTTCTGCATCTCTTTTAATAAATAGAGGAAAAATAAAGGAGAAAACTTTTCCTAAAAGTTATTGAGTAGACTTTCCCTGAGGTCTATTTTCCAGGATTAGGCAACTGACCATTGTAGAGGTCTGAATAGTAGTCTCCAAAAGATATTTCCATGCCCTAATCCCTGGAACCTATGAATCGTACCTTATGTAGAAAAAAGATCTTTGCAGAAGTAACCAAGTTAAGTATCTTGAGTTTAAGAGATCATCCTGGTTTATCCAGGTGAGTTCTAAATACAATGGCAAGTGGAGGAGGAGACAAAGTGATGATGGAAGTGACTTAAATAGGAGTGATGTGGTGATGTCCACAGCTACAGAAGTTGGAAGAAGCAAAGAACAGATTCTCCCCTAGAGCCACCAGATAGAGTGCAGCCTTACTGACAAACCTGATTTCGGACTTCTGGACTCCAGAACTGTGGGAGAATAAATTTCTTTTTTTTTTTCTTTGTTTTAGTAGACTTTATTTTTTAAAGAAGTTTTAGTTTCACAACAAAATAAGCAGAAAGTACAGAGTTCCCATATATCCCCTGCCCCACACATTCATGCCTTCCTTATTATCAATATCCTGCACCAGATACATTATTCGTTACAGTCAATGAACCTACATTGACACATAGTTATCACCCAAAGTCCATAATTTACATTAGGGTTCACTCTTGGTGTTGTACATTCTATGGGTTTTGACAAATATTTAATAGCATGTATCTGCCATTATAGTAACATACAGAGTAGTTTCTCTGCCCTAAAGATCCTCTGTACTCCCCCTTGCATTCCTCCTTCCCCTGTGACCCCAGGAAACTACCAATCATTTTATTGTCTCCATACTTATGCCTTTTCCAAAATGTCATATAATTAGAATCATATAGTATTGTATTCATCAGCGTTCTCCAGAGAAACAGAATCAATAGTGTGTGTGTGTGTGTGCGTGTGCGTGTGTGTGTGTGTGTGTGTGTGAGAGAGAGAGAGAGAGAGAGAGAGAGAGAGATCTATGATAAGGAATTGGCTCACATGATTATGGAGGGTGGAAAATCCCAAGAGCTACAAGGTCAGCTGGTAAGCTGGAGACCCAGGAGATATAATGGTTCAGTTCCAGTCCCAAGGCTGGCGGGCTCAAAACCCAGCGAGAGCTAATGTTTTCAGTTTGAGTCTGAAGGCAGGGAAAAGGCCAAAGGCCCAGTTCAAAGGCCATCAGGCAGGAAGAATTATTTCTTAGTCAAGGAAGGGTCTGAGTTGTCCACATACAATGGAATATTACTCAGGCATAAAATGGAATGAAATAATGTCATTTACAGCAACATGGATGCACCTAGAGATTATCATATTAAGTGAAGTAAATCAGACAGAGAAAGACAAATATATGACATTGCTTATATGTGGAATCTTTAAAAAAAAAGTACAAATGAACTTATTTACAAAACAGAAATAAAGCCACAGATGTAGAAAACAAACTTATGGTTACGGGGGACCATTTATATGTTAATTTCATCCAAAACTATCCTCACAGAAACACCAGATTACTGTTTGACCAACTATCTGGATTCTCTTTGGCTCAGTCAAGTTGGCACATGTAATTAACCATCACATATATTAATATGTAGCCTTTTCAGATTGGCTTCTTTCACTTAGTAATATGCATGTCCATTTCCTCTATGTCTTTTCATGGCTTGATAGCCCATTATTTTTAGTGTTGAACTACATCCCATTGTCTGAATATACCACAGTTTATTTATCCATTCACCTAATTTCACAACAAAATAAGCAGAAAGTACAGAGTTCCCATATATCCCCTGCCCCACACATTCATGCCTTCCTTATTATCAATATCCTGCACCAGATACATTATTCGTTACAGTCAATGAACCTACATTGACACATAGTTATCACCCAAAGTCCATAATTTACATTAGGGTTCACTCTTGGTGTTGTACATTCTATGGGTTTTGACAAATATTTAATAGCATGTATCTGCCATTATAGTAACATACAGAGTAGTTTCTCTGCCCTAAAGATCCTCTGTACTCCCCCTTGCATTCCTCCTTCCCCTGTGACCCCAGGAAACTACCAATCATTTTATTGTCTCCATACTTATGCCTTTTCCAAAATGTCATATAATTAGAATCATATAGTATTGTATTCATCAGCGTTCTCCAGAGAAACAGAATCAATAGTGTGTGTGTGTGTGTGCGTGTGCGTGTGTGTGTGTGTGTGTGTGTGAGAGAGAGAGAGAGAGAGAGAGAGAGAGAGAGATCTATGATAAGGAATTGGCTCACATGATTATGGAGGGTGGAAAATCCCAAGAGCTACAAGGTCAGCTGGTAAGCTGGAGACCCAGGAGATATAATGGTTCAGTTCCAGTCCCAAGGCTGGCGGGCTCAAAACCCAGCGAGAGCTAATGTTTTCAGTTTGAGTCTGAAGGCAGGGAAAAGGCCAAAGGCCCAGTTCAAAGGCCATCAGGCAGGAAGAATTATTTCTTAGTCAAGGAAGGGTCTGAGTTGTCCACATACAATGGAATATTACTCAGGCATAAAATGGAATGAAATAATGTCATTTACAGCAACATGGATGCACCTAGAGATTATCATATTAAGTGAAGTAAATCAGACAGAGAAAGACAAATATATGACATTGCTTATATGTGGAATCTTTAAAAAAAAAGTACAAATGAACTTATTTACAAAACAGAAATAAAGCCACAGATGTAGAAAACAAACTTATGGTTACGGGGGGGGGGGGGGAGGGGGGGGGTAAAT